>NC_091589.1:5217843-5220343 GCF_042767895.1 Penaeus vannamei
ATCCAGTAGATATGTATTTATTTTTGTGTATGTGCACGTCTAATTTTTTATATCTAAATCTAAATTGAAATTCTGTGTCATTTCTGATTAATATATAAAAATTTCCTTTTTTTATAACTATGAGTATTAAATTTACTACAAAAAGAAGATAAATACATAAAAGTAAAAGTAAAATATATATACAAAAAGAAAATAAAAACAAGTATATTTTTTCCACACAAAATCTATTCATTTCCTTGAGTGTGTCTTAAGAATTAGAGAAAAAGAAATACAAAGAAAGAAAGAGAGGGAATGAAGAGGAGGAAGAGGAGGAAACGAGAGAAAAAAGAAGGAGGTGATGAAGGAGGAAAGAAAATGATGGAAACGAACGGGAAATAGTGGAAAAGAGATAATAATGGAGAGAAAAAGGAACAAATGATGAATGGCGAAGAGGACGAAGCGAGAGAGAAGGAAATGAGGAAGAAATAGTGAAGAAGAGAGAATGGAGGAGAAGAGATAATGATGAAGAAGGAGAATGAATGATGGAAAGGAGGAAGCGAGAACAGAAGAGAAGGGCGTGGCGAAGGAGAAAAAGGAAATGATGGATAGAATAGAGAAGAAGCGAATGATGGAGAAGAGATAATGATGAAAAAAAAGAATGATGAGGAGGAAGATAAAAAGAGAAAGTGACGAAGGAGAAGAGGCAATGATGGAGACGAAGAGAGGAGAAAGGGAAATCGCGGAGAAGAAAGAGGAATGATGGAGAAAAAAAATGATGTGGAAGAGGAAGTGGGAATGAGGAAAGAAGAGCAAAAGAAAACAACGTAAACAAGAAAATAGAAAAAAGAAGATGAGAAAACAAAGATCAAGAAAAAAAAAGAATAGTGAGAACCGGAAACGAAGAAGAATAAGAGAAAAGAAAAGAAGAGAGAAAAAAGATTCGATAATGAACAAATCCCAATCAGGAGGCAACGGCAGCGTTAAGAGCGAGGTCTTACGAGGTCGTTTTGGGGTCGTATTAGGGTCGTTTTGGGGTCGTATTAGGGTCGTATTGGGGTCGTATTAGGGTCGTATTGGGGTCGTATTAGGGTCGTATTGGGGTCGTATTAGGGTCGTATTGGGGTCGTATTAGGGTCGTATTGGGGTCGTATTGGGGTCGTATTGGGGTCGTATTAGGGTCGTATTTGGGTCGTTTTAGGGTCGTATTGAGGTCGTTTTGGGGTCGTATTAGGATCGTATTGGGGTCGTTTTAGGGTCGTATTGGGGTCGTATTAAGGTAGTATTGGGATCATATTGGGGTCGTATTAGGGTCGTATTGGGGGTCACTGGAGCCTATTGAGAGGAGTCGAATGAGGTTCCGCGTGGGGTCGTTTCTGAAGAGAGGTCGTACTAGGTCAAGCGGGGGTCGTCGGATGTCTATGGTGCTTCGCCGGGGGGTCGTTCAGAGGGGTCATGGGGTTGGGGTCGTCATCGACCGAGTGGAATCTCTGGAATCCTTCTAATGGTGTTAATCGCTGCCCGTTTTCTTTTAGAGTTGGATCCCCGTTTTCTTTGAAATAGTGACCTCGTTTTCTTTCCAGGCTAGGGTTCGTTTTCTTTAAGCAGCGTTCCCGTTTTCTCTCTAAGCGGCATCAACATTTTCCTTCTAAGCGGGAATCCCCTTCCTTTCAGCAGCATTCCCGTTTTCTTTCAACAGCATTCCCGTTTTTTTTTTTTTTTTTAGCGTAGATGCTCTTCCTTTCAACAGAATCACCGTTTTCTTTCAGCAGCCTTCCCGTTTTCTCATTAACCGGTATCCCCGTTTTTTCCTTCCTTTCAGCAGCATTCCCGTTTTCTTTCAGCAGCGTTCAAGTCTTCTTGAAACAGCTTTCCCGTTTTCTCTCTTAATTAATCCCCGTTTTTTTTCTAAACAGCGATCCCCTTCCTTTCAGCAGAATTCCCGTTTTCTTTAAGCATCATTCCCATTTTCTTTTCAGCAGCGTCCCCGTTTTCTTTCCAAGTCGGGGTCGCGTCGGAGGAGAAACTCGCCTAAATTCCCCTTCTGGCTGCCAGGTGTTTTGCGAGCCAGACAAAGCCCTCCATCGTCCAGGGTTCGCGTAATGGAAGTCCAAATGAAGAGTGATAGAGAGAGAGAAAACAGAGATCTCGCCACACAACGAGTCTTAACAACGCGGGGGAAAAATTGTGTCGATGATGATTCTCTCTTCATGGAAGATTTGTGCCGGCAGGAAAGCTGGGGGGGGGGGGGGGGGAAGTGAGGGGGGGAGGGAGAGGGAGAAGGAGAGAAAGACAGGGAGAGACGGAGTGAAGTAAAGAAAGAGAAAGAGAGGGAGAGAGGGAGAGATTTAAAGAAAGAGAAAGAGAGGGAGAGAGGGAGAGATTTAAAGAAAGAGAAAGAGAGGGTGGGAGGTGAATTAAAGAGAGAGAGAGAGAAAGACAGAAATGAAGATATAAAGAAAAGGGGAAGGAGGAGAATTAAAGAAAGAAAAAAAAAGAGATAAAGAAAGAATTGAAGGTATAA
>NC_091589.1:5255343-5257843 GCF_042767895.1 Penaeus vannamei
CTCTCCTCTCTCTCTCCCTCCCTCTCCCTCTCCCTTCCTCTCCCTCTCCCTCTCTCCCTCTCCCTTCTCCCTTCCCTCTCCCTTCCCTCTCCCTTCCTCTCCCTCCCCCCACACCCTCCACCCTCTCCCCACACCCTCCACCCTCCTCCCCTTCCCACACACCCTCACCCTCCCCTGCTGCCCTCCCTCCACCCTCTCCCCCCTCCCTCCCCTTACAGAGCTGGCTCCCGTCGGCCTTAATACTCCTCCTCTCTCCCGTAACACCTCACTCGCGGAAGCCGGTCATATGGCTTAAAGCAACAGAGTAGCAGGGGAAGGGAACACATCTAAGGACCCACGATTACGGGAGAGATTGAATGCGAAGTGGCTTGACTGAGAGGGCAAGTTGGGGTGAGTTGAGAAGGTTAAGTTGAGGTGAGTTGAGTGAGAGGTTGAGGTGAGTTGAGTTGAAAGGTTAAGTTGAGTTGAGTGAGAGGTTAAGTTGAGGTGAGTTGAGAGGTTAAGTTGAGGTGAGTTGAGTGAGAGGTTAAGTTGAGGTGAGTTGAGAAGGTTAAGTTGAGGTGAGTTGAGTGAGAGGTTAAGTTGAGGTGAGTTGAAAGGTTAGTTGAGGTAAGTTGAGAAGGTAAGTTGAGGTGAGTTGAATGAGAGGTTAAGTTGAGGTGAGTTGAGAAGGTTAAGTTGAGGTGAGTTGAGAGGTTAAGTTGAGTTGAGTTGAGTGAGAGGGCAAGTTCAGATGAGTTGAGTGAGAGGTTAAGTTGAGGTGAGTTGAAAGGTTAGTTGAGGTGAGTTGAGAGGTTAAGTTGATGGGAGTTGAGAGGGCAAGTTGAGGTGAGTTGACTGGAAGGCTAAGATGACATGAGTATTGATGTAAGGCTGAAAGGCTGATAGACAGGAGAGAAAGACAGGAAAAGAGATGCCGAAATAAAGATAGAAAAAGGGAAAGAAGAGTAGACGAGAGAGAAGAGAAAGAGAAAAAGAAAGATAAGATGATTTTGACTGAAATATTGATAGTTTGAAATGAAAAAGAATAATTAAATGAATTTATTTGAAGGTTTGACAGCTTGAGGTGAAATGCATTTGACTGAAAGACTGACAGCTTGAAATGAAATGATTATCACTGAAAGAATGAAAGGCGTAGATGAAATGCTAAAAAAAAAAAATAATAATAAATAAATAAAAGGCTTGGATGAAAAGATTTTGACTGCCTGTGAAGTTCCATTGGCTAAGAATCAGATGAAATTACAAACTACACAAGAAGAAAAAAAAGCCATGATGAAATTTTGAAAGACAAAAAAAAAAAAAAAAAAAAAAAAAAAAATGATGGGATTTCTTTACGTAAAAGACTAAGCTAGACTGAACTTAATAGCGTTGAGGAAAGTGATGCAAAGTTAGAATCACCAAAGACTGAAGGACTAAGCCAAACACGAGAGGGAAAGTTGTTATCAGAAATTTGCTTAAGAGAGTGTGAGTTGATCCATTCTTCAGAAGAAGGAGAGGGGGTGGGGGTGAGGGGGGCTGGAAATTGAAGGAGGAGAGGGGGTGGTTTTGGGGGTGAGGGGGGCTGATATTGGAAGGGGGAGAGAGGGGGGAGGTGGAGGGGGGTTGGGTGTAGCTTAAGAGAATAATGAGAGAGTGAGATTTTTAGAGGGGGGGGGGGGATTCTTTGGCGGGGGGGTTATTTTGTAGCTTTCTGGAAAGGGTGGGGGTAAAAGTTGTAGCTTCAAAAAGGGGGGAGTTATTTTGTAAGCGTCAGAAAGGGGCGAGGGCGTTTTTGGAGGGGGGGGTTATTTTGTAGCTTCAAAAGGGGGGGGGCGTATTTTGTTGTTTCAGAAAGGGGCGGGGGGAAAATTTTGAAGGGGAGAGGGGGCATTTTGTAGCTTCAGAAAGAGAGGGGGGTATTTTTGGAGGGGGGGTTATTTTGTAGCTTCAAAAAGGGGGGGGGGGCGTTTTTTGTTGTTTCAGAAAGAGGAGGGGGGGTAGTAAGATGAAACCTAAGAGTAACGAGTGGGGTGGAGGAGGGGGGTAGAGAGGGGAGGTAGGTAATGGGACAATCAACCGAAGGTGAGACTGAAAGGAAGAGGGAAAGGGTAGGATGTGGTAAAGGAGAGAGAGACAGGTGAGAGAGCGCAATAAAGAGGAAGACAAGAGATCGTGTTTAGAGGGAGAGAAAGTAAAGATAAAGAGTAGAAGAAGAGAGGGTAATGGTAGGAAATGGTAAAGGAGAGGGAGAGAGGTGAGAGAGGGAAGAGGGAGGGGAATTAAAAGAACAGGAGATCGCGTATAGAGATAGAAGATAAAGATAAAGAAGAGAAGAAGAGATAAGACGATAAGAATCAACGATGGAGACAAAGAAGGGGGGGAGGAAGAAGTAAATATATAAAAAATGAAATAAAATAAAAGATAAAAAGAAAGGCAGACATAATACAGGTGAAGGTAGGAGGAGAGAGGGAGGGAGGGGGAGGGGGAGAAGGATTGACGAGCTTTAAAGGAGGTGGGGAGC
>NC_091589.1:5275343-5295343 GCF_042767895.1 Penaeus vannamei
AAAAACTGACTGTCAACTGTTCCTTTCAGAAGGCGAAGAAACGCGTGTACTCGCAGAGCACATATTTTCAATAGAAGTCAGGACAACGCCAGGGTTGGACTGTATCTTACGTGCACCGGTATGGACCAGAACTAACCCGTTCCCTACCAAACAGCTAAGAATTCAGACCGGGTGAGATTGCAGACAAACCCCTACAGATATGGTAAGAAATGGCTCGCCTTGCTTTTGTTTCTGGTATCTCGTGTCATAAACAAAATTCAAATATCCAGGAAAGCGGTATTTCCAGACACTTTGTGTTGAGCTACAGAAACGGGGTTCAGGTTAACAGGTACAGCAACTTTTTTTTTTTTTTTTCTTTTCTTTTCTTTTCTTTAATCTGTATGAAAGAATAGGAATTCCATTATGTTGTAGTAGTGTCTATTTTTTAACTCGTGCTGGTGACGTTATTATTGAGTGTGACGTCATATATCCTTTTAGTACCGTTCTCTCTATCTCTAACTCTCTCTCTCTCTATCTATCTACCTATCTACCTCTTTCTCTCTCTCTCTCTCTCTCTCTCTCTCTCTCTCTCTCTCTCTCTCTCTCTCTCTCTCTCTCTCTCTCTCTCTCTCTCTCTCTCTCCCTCTCTCTCTTTCTCTCTATTTATGATATTTGGTTTCGTAGTCTCATTAGTAAAGCCAAAATTTCTTTCCCTTAAGAAAAGGTCTTCGAAACACTGGCTTATTTCACAGCTCTCATTTGTTTCAAACTCAAAGCCGTAGGAGAAAGTGTGGGTTCGGGACGGGAAAGGATTCTGTTCATGCACCAGTTTAGTGTTACTTTATACCTTGGCTCTCGCGTCCTCTAAGCCACGAACCTAGAACTTTGTTTCTGTCTTAGAGATTCGTTTTCGTAAACCTTCGAACGATGTGCACAGATTCGGTTTCTCTTTTCTTATTTAAACTGCAACCGTTTATTTAGACACTTATCGTTATATCGATAGATGTCGCACGCTGTTTAAATTATCGTTTTACGTTATTGTATTATTTGTTTATTCATGTATTTTCTTATTATCTACAGAGTCCTTCTGTCATCAACACTGCTTCGAATCAGATCGACTCCCTGCTTCATTCACGCGAACCCTCCCTGACGCCAAAAGTTTCACGAGCGATGTACAGCGCAGTACGAGTTCCTTCGCAATTACTCTCTCTGCTTCCCAATTAGCTCGTCCCGTTCCGCTTCATTTCCGCGCTTTCGTCCTAGCTTTGAAAATTCCGTTTATTTAGCTTTCCGTGGGCGTGATGGGGGTTCTCGTCCTTTTTTTTAATTAGCTGGCGTCGCTCCCAATCAACTCGACGCGTCCCTTTTTTTTTCTTTTTACGGTCATACTTTCAGCCTTTCTGTCAGAACTTTCGTGGTTAAAAGGAAAGAAAAATGTAGAGAAACAGTGTGGGTTTGTATCCCTTACGGTGGTGTTTGCAATTTTTTAATGAGCTGGCGTCGCTCCCAATCAACTCGACGCGTCCCTTTCGATCCTCGTGGACTGTCTGTGGCGGTGGTGTTGGGAGCTCCACGTGGGGATGGTTTCGATGTTGATTTCCGCGCAGGAGGAGCGGTTTTGGGCGAAAGGACCCATGGGCGTGGGACTAACAGATGCTCAGCTGCGTCGGTATCAAGGACTATAAAGGAGGAAAGTTTTTTTTTTTTTTTTTTTACGGTCATACTTTCGGCCTTTCTGTCCAAACTTTCGTGGTTAAAAGGAAAGGAAAATGTAGAGGGACAGTGTGGGTTTGTATCCCTTACGGTGGGGTTTGCAATTTTTTGATTAGCTGGCGTCGCTCCCAATCAACTCGACGCGTCCCTTTCGATCCTCGTGGACTGTCTGTGGCGGTGGTGTTGGGAGCTCCACGTGGGGATGGTTTCGATGTTGATTTCCGCGCAGGAGGAGCGGTTTTGGGCGAAAGGACCCATGGGCGTGGGACTAACAGATGCTCAGCTGCGTCGTTATCAAGGACTATAAAGGAGGAAAGTTTTTTTTTTTTTTTTTTTTACGGTCATACTTTCAGCCTTTCTGTCCAAACTTTCGTGGTTAAAAGGAAAGAAAAATGTAGAGGGACAGTGTGGGTTTGTATCCCTTACGGTGGTGTTTGCAATCTCTTTCCTACAGTTTTGAATAGATTAAATGAGGATTTTTTTTTTTTTTCAAATGGGAGAGTTAGTTTTTATCCCTTACAATCTTCATCTTTTTCCCCTAAAGCTTCGCAGTAAAAACATTTATGCGAAATTGTAATTAATTTTTCATCCCTGGAGTTTCGTAGAAAGAGAGAGAGAGAGAGAGAGAGAGTGATCGAAAGAGAGAGAGTGAGCGAAAGAGAGAGAGTGAGCGAAAGAGAAAGAGAGAGAGAGAAAGGCTAGACTTGAGGACCTTCCGTCAGCGTTTTATTCCCCAATGAATTCGGAATTTAGCAAAGATCTCTACCTAGAATAAAGGCGAAAGGGTTGTTCATACAGTCATATTCCCAACATTTTCCCCCTAAGACTTCGTAGCTCAATAAGTCACTCTTAAAACTTAAAGAGGAAAGACTTAACTTCATTCCCTGTCTTAATATTTCCTGCCTTTTTCTCGCTCGGTGTTCTGTGGAAGGTCGGCTGTGTCACGAACGATCGGGTTGGGAATCTAGAACCTTATCTCTGGGGAGTTTTAGTTCTCTGAAAAAGATATCTTTAGAAGACCTGTTTTTTTGTTGTTGTTGTTGTTGAGAAATGATTTCCATTGTTATCTGTGTTGTTTTCTTTGTTTTTATTATCATCATGTTCGTATCGAGATCATTGATATTTTCATTACTGTTTTTGTTACAGTTGTTATCATCATCATTATTATTATCGTTATTATACCTATTATTATCATTTTTTTCTTCCCGAAGTCCTTTTCTTATTTTTTCTCTCCATTCCATATTCATTCCTTCTCTCTCTCTCTCTCTCTCTCTCTCTCTCTCTCTCTCTCTCTCTCTCTCTCTCTCTCTCACTCACTCACTCTCTCTCTCTCTCTCTCTCTCTCCCTCTCTCTCTCTCTGTATATGATATTTGGTTTCGTAGTCTCATTAGTAAAGCCAAAATTGTTTTCCCTTAAGAAAAGGTCTTCGAAACCCTGGCTTATTTCACAGCTCTCATTTATTTCAAACTCAAAGCCGTAAGAGAAAGTGTGGGTTCGGGACGGGAAAGGATTCTGTTCAGGCACCAGTTTAGTGTTACTTTTTACCTTGGCTCTCCCGTCCTCTAAGCCACGAACCTAGAACTTTGTTTCTGTCTTAGAGATTCGTTTTCGTAAACCTGCTAACGATGTGCACAGATTCGGTTTCTCTTTTCTTATTTAAACTGCAACCGTTTATTTAGACATTTATCGTTATATCGATAGATGTCGCACGCTGTTTAACTCATGGTTTTACGCTATTGTTTTATTTGTTTATTCATGTATTTTCTTATTTTCTACAGAGTACTTATATTATCTACACTATTTCGAGACGCTGTTTAATTCATTGTTTTAAGGTTATTGTATTATTTGTTTATTCATATATTTTCTTATTTTCTACAGAGTCCTTCTGTCATCTACACTGCTTCGAATCAGATCGACTCCCTGCTTCATTCACGCGAACCCTCCCTGACGCCAAAAGTTTCACGAGCGATGTACAGCGCAGTACGAGTTCCTTCGCAATTACTCTCTCTGCTTCCCAATTAGCTCGTCCCGTTCCGCTTCATTTCCGCGCTTTCGTCCTAGCTTTGAAAATTCCGTGTATTTAGCTTCTCGTGGGCGTGATGGCGTTCTCGTCCTTTTTTTTCTTTCTTTTTTTTTTAATTAGCTGGCGTCGCTCCCAATCAACTCGACGCGTCCCTTTTTCTTCTTTTTACGGTCATACTTTCAGCCTTTCTGTCAGAACTTTCGTGGGTAAAAGGAAAGAAAAATGTAGAGGGACAGTGTGGGTTTGTATCCCTTACGATGGTGTTTGCAATGTTTTAATGAGCTGGCGTCGCTCCCAATCAACTCGACGCGTCCCTTTCGATCCTCGTGGACTGTCTGTGGCGGTGGTGTTGGGAGCTCCACGTGGGGATGGTTTCGATGTTGATTTCCGCGCAGGAGGAGCGGTTTTGGGCGAAAGGACCCATGGGCGTGGGAGCAACAGATGCTCAGCTGCGTCGGTATCAAGGACTATAAAGGAGGAAAGTTTTTTTTTTTTTTTTTTTTTTTTTTTACGGTCATACTTTCAGCCTTTCTGTCAGAACTTTCGTGGTTAAAAGGGAAGAAGAATGTAGAGGGACAGTGTGGGTTTGTATCCCTTACGGTGGTGTTTGCAATTTTTTAATGAGCTGGCGTCGCTCCCAATCAACTCGACGCGTCCCTTTCGATCCTCGTGGACTGTCTGTGGCGGTGGTGTTGGGAGCTCCACGTGGGGATGGTTTCGATGTTGATTTCCGTGCAGGAGGAGCGGTTTTGGGCGAAAGGACCCATGGGCGTGGGACGGACAGATGCTCAGCTGCGTCGTTATCAAGGACTATAGAGGAGGAAAGATTTTTTTGTTCTTTTTTAAGGTCATACTTTCAGCCTTTCTGTCAGAACTTTCGTGGTTAAAAGGGAAGAAAAATGTAGAGGGACAGTGTGGGTTTGTATCCCTTACGGTGGTGTTTGCAATCTCTTTCCTACAAATTTGAATAGATTAAATGAGGATTTTTTTTTTTTTCTTTTTACGGTCATACTTTCAGCCTTTCTGTCAGAACTTTCGTGGTTAAAGGGAAAGAAAAATGTAGAGGGACAGCGTGGGTTTGTATCCCTTACGGTGGTGTTTGCAATCTCTTTCCTACAAATTTGAATAGATTAAATGAGGATTTTTTTTTTTTTTTTTTTTTCAAATGGGAGAGTTAGTTTTTATCCGTTACAATCTTCATCTTTTTCCCCTAAAGCTTCGTAGTAAAACATTTCTGCGAAATTCCAATTAATTTTTTATCCCTGGAGTTTCGTAGAAAGAGAGAAAGAGAGAGAGAGAGAGTAAGAAAGAAAGAGAAAGAGTGAGCGAGAGAGAGAGAGAGAGAGAGAGAGGAGAAAGAAAGAGAAAGAGAGTGAGTAAAAGAGAGAGAGAGTGAAAGAGAAAGAGAGAGAGAAAGAGACTAGACTTGAGGACCTTCCGTCAGTGTTTTATTCCCCAATGAATTCGGAATTAAGCAAAGATCTCTATCTAGAATAAAGGCGAAAGGGTTGTTCATACAGTCATATTCCCAACATTTTCCCCCTAAGACTTCGTAGCTCAATAAGTCACTCTTAAAACTTAAAGAGGAAAGACTGAACTTCATTCCCTGTCTTAATATTTCCTGCCTTTTTCTCGCTTGGTGTTCTGTGGAAGGTCGGCTGTGTCACGAACGATCGGGTTGGGAATCTGGAACCTTATCTCTGGGAAGTTTTAGTTCTCTGAAAAAAAAAATATATATATATATATATATATATATATCGTTCAGAAGACCTGTTTTTTTGTTGTTGTTGTTGTTGAGAAATGATTTCCATTGTTATATATGTTGTTTTCTTTGTTTTTTTATTTTATTATTATCGAGATCGTTGATATTTTCATTATTGTTTTTGTTATGACCTTATCTCTGGGGAGTTTTAGTTCTCTGAAAAAAAGATATCTTTCAGATGACCTGTTTTTTTTTTTTTTTTTTTTTTTTTTTTTTTTGAAAAATGATTTCCATTGTTATATATGTTGTTTTCTTTGGTTTTTTATTTCATTATTATCATGTTCGTATCGAGATCATTGATGTTTTCATTGTTTTTATTGCAATTGTTGTCATCATTGTTGTTATTATTATCGTTATTATACCTATTATTATATTTTTTTTCTTCCCGAAGTCCTTTTCTTATTTCTCTTCTCTCCTTCCATTCCATATTCCTTCCTTCTCTGTCTCTCTCTCTCTCTCTCTCTCTCTCTCTCTCTCTCTCTCTCTCTCTCTCTCTCTCTCTCTCTCTCTCTCTCTCTCTGTATATGACATTTGGTTTCGTAGTCTCATTAGTAAAGTCAAAATTGCTCTCCCTTTAGAAAAGGTCTTCGAAACACCGGCTTATTTCACAGCTCTCATTTATATCAAACTCAAAGCCGTAGGAGAAAGTGTGGGTTCGGGATGGGAAAGGATTCTGTTCAGGCACCAGTTTAGTGTTACTTTATACCTTGGCTCTCCCGTCCTCTAAGCCACGAACCTAGAACTTTGTTTCTGTCTTAGAGATTCGTTTTCGTAAACCTTCGAACGATGTGCACAGATTCGGTTTCTCTTTTCTTATTTAAACTGCAACCGTTTATTTAGACATTTATCGTTATATCAATAGATGTCGCACGCTGTTTAATTCATTGTTTTAAGGTTATTGTATTATTTGTTTATTCGTGTATTTTCTTATTTTCTACAGAGTACTTATATTATCTACACTATTTCGAGACACTGTTTAATTCATTGTTTTAAGGCTATTGTATTATTTGTTTATTCACATATTTCCTTATTTTCTACAGAGTCCTTCTGTCATCAACACTGCTTCGAATCAGATCGACTCCCTGCTTCATTCACGCGAACCCTCCCTGACGCCGAAAGTTTCACGAGCGATGTACAGCGCAGTACGAGTTCCTTCGCAATTACTCTCTCTGTTTCCCAATTAGCTCGTCCCGTTCCGCTTCATTTCCGCGCTTTCGTCCTAGCTTTGAAAATTCCGTGTATTTAGCTTTCCGTGGGCGTGATGGGGTTCTCGTCCTTTTTTTTTAATGAGCTGGCGTCGCTCCCAATCAACTCGACGCGTCCCTTTTTCTTCTTCTTCTTCTTCTTCTTCTTCTTCTTCTTCTTTTTACGGTCATACTTTCAGCCTTTCTGTCCGAACTTTCGTGGTTAAAAGGAAAGAAAAATGTAGAGGGACAGTGTGGGTTTGTATCCCTTACGGTGGTGTTTGCAATGTTTTAATCAGCTGGCGTCGCTCCCAATCAACTCGACGCGTCCCTTTCGATCCTCGTGGACTGTCTGTGGCGGTGGTGTTGGGAGCTCCACGTGGGGATGGTTTCGATGTTGATTTCCGCGCAGGAGGAGCGGTTTTGGGCGAAAGGACCCATGGGCGTGGGAGCAGCAGATATTCAGCTGCGTCGTTATCAAGGACTATAAAGGAGGAAAGTTTTTTTTCTTTTTTTTGCGGTCATACTTTCAGCCTTTCTGTCCAAACTTTCGTTGTTAAAAGGGAAGAAAAATGTAGAGGGACAGTGTGGGTTTGTATCCCTTACGGTGGTGTTTGCAATCTCTTTCCTACAACTTTGAATAAATTAAATGAGGATTTTTTTTTTTTTCAAATGGGGGAGGGGGGGGCGGAGAGTTTTTATCCGTTACAATCTTCACCTTTTTCCCCTAAAGCTTCGTAGTAAAAACATTTCTGCGAAATTGCAATTAATTTTCTATCCCTGGAGTTTCGTAGAGAGAGAGAGAGAGAGAGAGTGAGCGAGAGAGAGAGAGAGAGAAAGAAAGAGAGAGTGAGCGAGAGAGAGAGAGAGACTAGACTTGAGGACCTTCCGTCAGTGTTTTATTCCCCAATGAATTCGGAATTTAGCAAAGATCTCTACCTAGAATAAAGGCGAAAGGGTTGTTCATACAGTCATATTCCCAACATTTTCCCCCTAAGACTTCGTAGCTCAATAAGTCACTCTTAAAACTTAAAGAGGAAAGACTTAACTTCATTCCCTGTCTTAATATTTCCTGCCTTTTTCTCGCTTGGTGTTCTGTGGAAGGTCGGCTGTGTCACGAACGATCGGGTTGGGAATCTAGAACCTTATCTCTGGGGAGTTTTAGTTCTCTGAAAAAAGATATATCGTTCAGAAGACCTGGTTTTTGGCTGAAAGATGATTTCCATTGTTATATATGTGGTTTTCTTTGTTTTTTATTATGATCATGTTCGTATCGAGATCATTGATATTTTCAATATTGTTTTTGATACAATTGTTATCATCATCATCATTGTTATTATTATCATTATTGAACCTATTATTATCTTTTGTTTTCTTCCCGAAGTCCTTTCCTTAGTTCTCTTCTCTCCTTCCATTCCATATTCATTCCTTCTCTCTCTCTCTCTCTCTCTCTCTCTCTCTCTCTCTCTCTATGTATGATATTTGGTTTCGTAGTCACATTAGTAAAGCCAAAATTGCTTTCCCTTTAGAAAAGCTCTTCGAAACGCTGGCTTATTTCACAGCTCTCATTTATTTCAAACTCGAAGCCGTAGGAGAAAGTGTGGGTTCGGGACGGGAAAGGATTCTGTTCAGGCACCAGTTTAGTGTTACTTTATACCTTGGCTCTCCCGTCCTCTAAGCCACGAACCTAGAACTTTGTTTCTGTCTTAGAGATTCGTTTTCGTAAACCTGCGAACGATGTGCACAGATTCGGTTTCTCTTTTCTTATTTAAACTGCAACCGTTTATTTAGACATTTAGCGTTATATCGATAGATGTCGCACGCTGTTTAAATTATCGTTTTACGTTATTGTATTATTTGTTTATCCATGTATTTTCTTATTTTCTACAGAGTACTTATATTATCTACACTATTTCGAGACGCTGTTTAAATCATTGTTTTAAGGTTATTGTATTATTTGTTCTTTCATGTATTTTCTTATTTTCTACAGAGTCCTTCTGTCATCTACACTGCTTCGAATCAGATCGACTCCCTGCTTCATTCACGCGAACCCTCCCTGACGCTAAAAGTTTCACGAGCGATGTATAGCGCAGTACGAGTTCCTTCGCAATCACTCTCTCTGCTTCCCAATTAGCTCGTCCCGTTCCGCTTCATTTCCGCGTCTTCGTCCTAGCTTTGAACATTCCGCGTATTTAGCTTTTCGTGGGCGTGATGGGGTTCTCGTCCTTTTTTTTTAATTAGCTGGCGTCGCTCCCAATCAACTCGACGCGTCCCTTTTTTTTTTTCTTTCTTTCTTTCTTTTTACGGTCATACTTTCAGCCTTTCTGTCAGGACTTTCGTGGTTAAAAGGAAAGAAAAATGTAGAGGGACAGTGTGGGTTTGTATCCCTTACGATGGTGTTTGCAATGTTTTAATCAGCTGGCGTCGCTCCCAATCAACTCGACGCGTCCCTTTCGATCCTCGTGGACTGTCTGTGGCGGTGGTGTTGGGAGCTCCACGTGGGGATGGTTTCGATGTTGATTCCCGTGCAGGAGGAGCGGTTTTGGGCGAAAGGACCCATGGGCGTGGGACTGACAGATGCTCAGCTGCGTCGTTATCAAGGACTATAAAGGAGGAAAGTTTTTTTTTCTTTTTTAAGGTCATACTTTCAGCCTTTCTGTTCAAACTTTCGTTGTTAAAAGGGAAGAAAAATGTAGAGGGACAGTGTGGGTTTGTTTCCCTTACGGTGGTGTTTGCAATCTCTTTCCTACAGTTTTGAATAGATTAAATGAGGATTTTTTTTTTTTCAAATGGGGGGGGAGAGTTAGTTTTTATCCGTTACAATCTTCATCTTTTCCCCCTAAAGCTTCGTATTAAAAACATTTCTGCGAAATTGTAATTAATTTTTTATCCCTGGAGTTTCGTAGAAAGAGAGAAAGAGAGAGAGAAAGAAAGAAAGAGAAAGAGTGAGCGAGAGAGAGAGAGAGAGAGAGGAGAAAGAAAGAGAAAGAGAGTGAGTAAGAGAGAGAGAGAGAGAGAGAGAGTGAAAGAGAAAGAGAGAATGAAAGAGACTAGACTTGAGGACCTAACTTCAGTGTTTTATTCCCCAATGAATTCGGAATTTAGCAAAGATCTCTACCTAGAATAAAGGCGAAAGGGTTGTTCATACAGTCATATTCCCAACATTTTCCCCCCTAAGACTTCGTAGCTCAATAAGTCACTCTTAAAACTTAAAGAGGAAAGATTTAACTTCATTCCCTGTCTTAATATTTCCTGCCTTTTTCTCGCTTGGTGTTCTGTGGAAGGTCGGCTGTGTCACGAACGATCGGGTCGGGAATCTAGAACCTTATCTCTGGGGAGTTTTAGTTCTCTGAAAAAATATCGTTCAGAAGACCTGTTTTTTTGTTGTTGTTGTTGTTGTTGAAAAAGATTTCCATTGTCATATATGTTGTTTTCTTTGTTTTTATTTTATCATTATCATGTTGGCATCGAGATCATTGATATTTTCATTATTGTTTTTGTTAAAGTTATCATCAACATTGTTATTATTATCGTTATTATACCTTTTTTTCTTCCCGAAGTCCTTTCCTTATTTCTCTTCTCTCCTTCCATTCCATATTCATTCCCCTCTCTCTCTCTCTCTCTCTCTCTCTCTCTCTCTCTCTCTCTCTCTCTCTCTCTCTCTCTCTCTCTCTCTCTCTCTCTCTCTCTGTATATGATATTTGGTTTCGTAGTCTCATTCGGTTTCTCTTTTCTTATCTAAACTGCAACCGCTTATTTAGACATCTAACGCTTTATCGATAGATATCGCACGCTGTTTTATTAATGGTTTTACGTTATTATTTGTTTATTTGTTTGTATTTTCTTATTTTCTACATAGTACTTATATTATCTACAGTATTTCGAGACGCTGTTTAATTCATTGTTTTAAGGTTATTGTATTATTTGTTTATTCACGTATTTTCTTATTTTCTACATAGCACTACAGAGTCCTTCTATCATATACACTGCTTCGAATCAGATCGACTCCCTGCTTCATTCACGCGAACCCTCCCTGACGCCAAAAGTTTCACGAGCGATGTACAGCGCAGTACGAGTTCCTTCGCAATTACTCTCTCTGCTTTCCAATTAGCTCGTCCCGTTCCGCTTCATTTCCGCGTCTTCGTCCTAGCTTTGAAAATTCCGTGTATTTAGCTTCTCGTGGGCGTGATGGGGTTCTCGTCCTTTTTTTAATGAGCTGGCGTCGCTCCCAATCAACTCGACGCGTCCCTTTTTTTTTCTTTTTTTACGGTCATACTTTCAGCTTTTCTGTCAGAACTTTCGTGGTTAAAAGGAAAGAAAAATGTAGAGGGACAGTGTGGGTTTGTATCCCTTACGGTGGTGTTTGCAATTTTTTGATCAGCTGGCGTCGCTCCCAATCAACTCGACGCGTCCCTTTCGATCCTCGTGGACTGTCTGTGGCGGTGGTGTTGGGAGCTCCACGTGGGGATGGTTTCGATGTTGATTTCCGTGCAGGAGGAGCGGTTTTGGGCGAAAGGACCCATGGGCGTGGGAGGGACAGATGCTCAGCTGCGTCGTTATCAAGGACTATAAAGGAGGAAAGATATATTTTTTTTCTTTCTTTCTTTCTTTTTACGGTCATACTTTCAGCCTTTCTGTCCAAACTTTCGTTGTTAAAAGGAGAGAAAAATGTAGAGGGACAGTGTGGGTTTGTATCCCTTACAAATTTAAATCCTACAAATTTAAATAGATTAAATGAGGATTTTTTTTTATTTTTTATTTTTTTCAAATGGGAGAGTTAGTTTTTATCCGCTACAATCTTCATCTTTTCCCCTGAAGCTTCGTTGTAAAAACATTTCTGCGAAATTGTAATTAATTTTTTATCCTTGGAGTTTCGTAGGAAGAGAGAGAGTGAGAGTGAGAGCAAGCGAGAGAGAGAGAAAGAGAGAGAGTGAGCGAGAGAGAGAGAGAGAGAGAGAGAGAGAGAGAGAGAGAGAGAGAGAGAGAGAGAGAGAGAGAGAGAAAGAGAAAGAGAAAGAGAGTGAGCGAGAGTGAGAGAGCGAGAGAGAGAGAGAGAGAGAGAGAGAGAGAGAGAGAGAGAGAGAGAGAGAGAGAGAGAGCGAGAGTGAGCGAGAGAAAAGAGAGAGAGAGAGAGACAGAGACAGAGAGAGAGAGAGAGTGAGCGAGAGAGAGAAAGAGAGTGAGCGAAAGAGAGAAAGAGTGAGCGCAAGAGAAAGAGAGAGAGAGAAAGAGAAGACTAGACTTGAGGACCTTCCGTCAGTGTTTTATTCCCCAATGAATTCGGAATTTAGCAAAGATCTCTACCTAGAATAAAGGCGAAAGGGTTGTTCATACAGTCATATTCCCAACATTTTCCCCCCTAAGACTTCGTAGCTTAAAAAGTCACTCTTAAAACTTTTAAAATCTCTTTCCTACAGTTTTGAATAGATTAAATGAGGATTTTTTTTTTCAAATGGGAGAGTTAGTTTTTATCCCTTACAATCTTCATCTTTTTCCCCTAAAGCTTCGTAGTAAAAACATTTCTGCGAAATTGTAATGAATTTTTTATCCCTGGAGTTTCTTAGAAAGAGAGAGAGAGAAAGAGAGTGAGAGTGAGCGAGAGAAAAGAGAGAGAGAGAGAGACAGAGACAGAGAGAGAGAGAGAGAGAGAGAGAGAGAGAGAGAGAGAGAGAGAAAGAAAGAGAAAGAGAGTGAGCGAAATAGAGAGAAAAAGAGAGAGAGAGAAAGAGACTAGACTTGAGGACCTTACGTCATTGTTTTATTCCCCAATGAATTCGGAACTTAGCAAAGATCTCTACCTAGAATAAAGGCGAAAGGGTTGTTCATACAGTCATATTCCCAACATTTTCACCCTAAGACTTCATAGCTTAATAAGTCATTCTTAAAACTTAAAGAGGAAAGACTTAACTTCATTCCCTGTCTTAATATTTCCTGCCTTTTTCTCGCTTGGTGTTCTGTGGAAGGTCGGCTGTGTCACGAACGATCGGGTTGGGAATCTAGAACCTTATCTCTGGGGAGTTTTAGTTCTCTGAAAAAGTATCGTTCAGAAGACCTGTTTTTTTTTTTTTTGTTGTTGTTGTTGTTGTTGTTGTTGAGAAATGATTTCCATTGTTATATATGTTGTTTTCTTTGTTTTTTATTATCATCATGTTCGTATTGAGATCACTGATATTTTCATATTGTTTTTGTTACAATTGTTATCATCATCATCATTGTTATTATTATTAGTATTTAACCTATTATTATCTTTTGTTTTCTTCCCGAAGTCCTTTCCTTATTTCTCTTCTCTCCTTCCATTCCATATTCATTCCTTCTCTCTATCTCTTTCTCTCTCTATGTATGATATATGGTTTCGTAGTCTCATTAGTAAAACCAAAATTGCTTTCCCTCATTAATAAAAGCTCTTCGAAACACTGGCTTATTTCACAGCTCTCATTTATTTCAAACTCAAAGCCGTAGGAGAAAGTGTGGGTTCGGGATGGGAAAGGATTCTGTTCAGGCACCAGTTTAGTGTTACTTTTTACCTTGGCTCTCCCGTCCTCTAAGCCACGAACCCAGAACTTTGTTTCTGTCTTAGAGATTCGTTTTCGTAAACCTTCGAACGATGTGCACAGATTCGGTTTCTCTTTTCTTATTTAAACTGCAACCGTTTCTTTAGACATTTATCGTTATATCGATAGATGTCGCACGCTGTTTAATTTATGGTTTTACGTTATTCTATTATTTATTTATTCATATATTTTCTTATTTTTACAGAGTACTTATATTATCTACACTATTTCGAGACGCTGTTTAATTCATTGTATTAAGGTTATTGTATTATTTGTTTCTTCGTGTATTTTCTTATTTTTTACAGAGTCCTTCTGTCACCTACACTGCTTCGAATCAGATCGACTCCCTGCTTCATTCACGCGAACCCTCCCTGACGCCAAAAGCTTCACGAGCGATGTATAGCGCAGTACGAGTTCCTTCGCAATTACTCTCTCTGCTTCCCAATTAGCTCGTCCCGTTCCGCTTCATTTCCGCGCTTTCGTCCTAGCTTTGAAAATTCCGCGTATTTAGCTTTTCGTGGGCGTGATGGGGTTCTCGTCCTTTTTTTTTAATGAGCTGGCGTCGCTCCCAATCAATTCGACGCGTCCCTTTTTTTTTTTCTTCTTCTTCTTCTTTTTACGGTCATACTTTCAGCCTTTCTGTCAGAACTTTCGTGGTTAAAAGGAAAGAAAAATGTAGAGGGACAGTGTGGGTTTGTATCCCTTACGGTGGTGTTTGCAATTTTTTGATCAGCTGGCGTCGCTCCCAATCAACTCGACGCGTCCCTTTCGATCCTCGTGGACTGTCTGTGGCGGTGGTGTTGGGAGCTCCACGTGGGGGTGGTTTCGATGTCGATTTCCGTGCAGGAGGAGCGGTTTTGGGCGAAAGGACCCATGGGCGTGGGAGGGACAGATGCTCAGCTGCGTCGTTATCAAGGACTATAAAGGAGGAAAGTTTTTTTTTTTTTTTTTTTTACGGTCATACTTTCAGCCTTTCTGTCCAAACTTTCGTGGTTAAAAGGGAAGAAAAATGGAGAGGGACAGTGTGGGTTTGTATCCCTTACGGTGGTGTTTGCAATCTCTTTCCTACGGTTTTGAATAGATTAAATGAGGATTTTTTTTTCAAATGGGGGGGGGGGGGCGGGGGAGAGTTAGTTTTTATCCGTTACAATCTTCATCTTTTTCCCCTAAAGCTTCGTTGTAAAAACATTTCTGCGAAATTTTAATTAATTTTTTATCCCTGGAGTTTCGTAGAAAGAGAGAGAGAGAGAGAGTGAGTGAGAGAGAGAGAGAGAGAGAGAGAAAGAGAGAGAGAGAGAGAGAGAGAGAGAGAGAGAGAGAGAGAGCGAGAGCGAGAGAGAAAGAAAGAGAAAGAGAGTGAGCGAAAGAGAAAGAGAGAGAGAAAGAGAGTGAGCGAAAGCGAGTGAAAGAGAAAAAGAGAGAAAGAGACTAGACTTGAGGACCTAACGTCAGTGTTTTATTCCCCAATGAATTCGGAATTTAGCAAAGATCTCTACCTAGAATAAAGGCGAAAGGGTTGTTCATACAGTCATATTCCCAACATTTTCCCCCTAATTCTTCGTAGCTCAATAAGTCACTCTTAAAACTTAAAGAGGAAAGACTTAACTTCATTCCCTGTCTTAATATTTCCTGCCTTTTTCTCGCTTGGTGTTCTGTGGAAGGTCGGCTGTGTCACGAGCGATCGGGTTGGGAATCTAGAACCTTATCTCTGGGGAGTTTTAGTTCTCTGAAAAAAGATATCTTTCAGAAGACCTGGTTTTTGGTTGAAAAATAATTTCCGTTGTTATATTTGTTGTTTTCTTTGTTTTTTATTTTAATATTATCATGTTATCGAGATCATTGATATTTTCATTATTCTGTTTGTTAAGATCATTATCATCATTGTTATTATTATCGTTATTATGCCTATTATTATCTTTTGTTTTCTTCCCGGTCCTTTCCTTATTTCTCTTCTCTCCTTCCATTCCATATTCATTCCTTCTCTCCCTCTCTTTCTCTCTCTACGTATGATATTTGGTTTCGTAGTCTCCTTAGTAAAGCCAAAATTGCTTTCCCTTAAGAAAAGGTCTTCGAAACCCCGGCTTATTTCACAGCTCTCATTTGTTTCAAACTCAAAGCCGTAGGAGAAAGTGTGGGTTCGGGACGGGAAGGGATTCTGTTCAGGCACCAGTTTAGTGTTACTTTTTACCTTGGCTCTCCCGTCCTCTAAGCCACGAACCTAGAACTTTGTTTCTGTCTTAGAGATTCGTTTTCGTAAACCTTCGAACGATGTGCACAGATTCGGTTTCCCTTTTCTTATTTAAACTGCAACCGTTTATTTAGACATTTATCGTTATATCGATAGATGTCGCACGCTGTTTAATTTATGGTTTTACGTTATTGTATTATTTGTTTATTCATGGTTTTACGTTATTGTATCATTTGTTTATTCATGGTTTTACGTTATTGTATCATTTGTTTATTCATGGTTTTACGTTATTGTATTATTTGTTTATTCATGGTTTTACGTTATTGTATTATTTGTTTATTCATGTATTTTCTTATTTTTACAGAGTACATATATTATCTACACTATTTCGAGACGCTGTTTAATTCATTGTTTTAAGGTTATTGTATTATTTGTTTATTTATTTGTATTTTCTTATTTTCTACAGAGTACTTATATTATCTACACTATTTCGAGACGCTGTTTAATTCATTGTTTTAAGGTTATTGTATTATTTGTTTCTTCATGTATTTTCTTATCTTCTACAGAGTCCTTCTGTCATCTACACTGCTTCGAATCAGATCGACTCCCTGCTTCACTCACGCGAACCCTCCCTGACGCCAAAAGCTTCACGAGCGATGTATAGCGCAGTACGAGTTCCTTCGCAATTACTCTCTCTGCTTCCCAATTAGCTCGTCCCGTTACGCTTCATTTCCGCGCCTTCGTCCTAGCTTTGAAAATTCCGTGTATTTAGCTTTTCGTGGGCGTGATGGGGTTCTCGTCCTTTTTTTAATTAGCTGGCGTCGCTCCCAATCAACTCGACGCGTCCCTTTTTTTTTTTTCTTCTTCTTCTTTTTACGATCATACTTTCAGCCTTTCTGTCAGAACTTTCGTAGTTAAAAGGAAAGAAAAATGAAGAGGGACAGTGTGGGTTTGTATCCCTTACGGTGGTGTCTGCAAATTTTTAATCAGCTGGCGTCGCTCCCAATCAACTCGACGCGTCCCTTTCGATCCTCGTGGACTGTCTGTGGCGGTGGTGTTGGGAGCTCCACGTGGGGGTGGTTTCGATGTCGATTTCCGTGCAGGAGGAGCGGTTTTGGGCGAAAGGACCCATGGGCGTGGGAGGGACAGATGCTCAGCTGCGTCGTTATCAAGGACTATAAAGGAGGATAGTTTTTTTTTTTTTTTTAAGGTCATACTTTCAGTCTTTCTGTCCAAACTTTCGCGGTTAAAAGGAAAGAAAAATGTAGAGGGACAGTGTGGGTTTGTATCCCTTACGGTGGTGTTTGCAATCTCTTTCCTGCAGTTTTGAATAGATTAAATGAGGATTTTTTTTTCAAATGGGAGAGTTAGTTTTTATCCGTTACAATCTTCATCTTTTTCCCCTAAAGCTTCGTTGTAAAAACATTTCTGCGAAATTGTAATTAATTTTTTATCCCTGGAGTTTCGTAGAAAGAGAGAGTGAGAGTGAGCGAGAGAGAGAGAGAAAGAGTGAGAGTGAGAATGAGCGAGAGAGAGAGAGTGAGTGAGAGAGAGAGAGAAATGAGAAAGAGAGAGAGAGAAAGTGAGTGAGCGAAAGAGAAAGAGAGAAAATGAAAGAGACTAGACTTGAGGACCTTCCGTCAGTGTTTTATTCCCCAATCAATTCGGAATTTAGCAAAGATCTCTACCTAGAATAAAGGCGAAAGTGTTGTTCATACAGTCATATTCCCAACATTTTCACCCTAAGACTTCGTAGCTCAATAAGTCACTCTTAAAACTTAAAGAGGAAAGACTTAACTTCATTCCCTGTCTTAATATTTCCTGCCTTTTTCTCGCTTGGTGTTCTGTGGAAGGTCGGCTGTGTCACGAACGATCGGGTTGGGAATCTAGAACCTTATCTCTGGGGAGTTTTAGTTCTCTCTCTCTCTCTCTCTCTCTCTCCTCTCTCTCTCTCTCTCTCTCTCTCTCTCTCTCTCTCTCTCTCTCTCTCTCTCTCTCTCTCTCTCTCTCTCTCTCTCTCTCTCTAAAAAAAAAAAAAAAAAAAAAAAAAAAAAAAAAAATCAGATTTTTTTTTTTTTTTTTGAAATGATTTCTATTGTTATAAATGTTGTTTTCTTTGTTTTTATTATCATCATGTTCGTTTCCAGATCATTGATATTTTCATTATTGTTTTTGTTGCAATTGTTGTCATTATTGTTATTATTATCGTTATTATACCTATTATTATCATTTTTTCTTCCCGAAGTCCTTTTCTTATTTCTTTTCTCTCCTTCCCTTCCATATCCATTCCTTCTCTCATTTTCATCTACTGTACCTCTTCCTCCTTCTATTCACTATTCTTCTTACGCGCGTCCCTTTCCATCCTCCCTCGCTCTCTTTCTCCTACTTTCTCTCCCATTCGCTATCCCTTCCTTCCGTCCCTTCTTCCCATTCCTTGTTTTCCTTCCCTCTGTCTCTCCTCCTTCTTTCTCACCCTCCCATCTTCCTATGCGTTGTGTAGTGCAGCGGTAGCGTTCTCGTCTTGCAATCTCGCTGACCCGCGTTCAATCCCGCGCGCTGCCAGTG
The DNA here is from genome assembly GCF_042767895.1 of Penaeus vannamei. Taxonomy (NCBI): domain Eukaryota; kingdom Metazoa; phylum Arthropoda; class Malacostraca; order Decapoda; family Penaeidae; genus Penaeus; species Penaeus vannamei. The sequence continues at coordinate 5,293,310 of NC_091589.1, forward strand.
GATGGCAACTCCGGACATTCCCTAAGCTCAAAGGATAATCTAGAAGCAAATAAACAAACATCATATCAGAGCTACTAATATCCATTATAACAAATTAAATTAAAAATAATTTATGACTATAATTATACACACACACACACACACACACACACACACACACACACACACACACACACACACACACACACACACACACACACACATACACACACACACACAAACAAGCAAACTCACACACACAAGCAAACACACACACACACACACACACGCACACACACACACACACACACACACACACACACACACACACACACACACACACACACACACACACACACACATATATATATATATGTGTGTGTGTGTGTGTGTGTGTGTGTGTATACAATCGATATATATAGACATATATATACATACTTATGCATACATACATGCATACATACGTACATGTATTCATATATACATATACACATATATACATATACACTATACATACTATAATTATAATCCTCTCTCACTGCTTTCCTTTAAGCAACGGTCACACTAGTCCTGCATATCTGGGGATCGTCGGGCAGCCGAGCCAAGTGTCTGTCACTTACAGGGCGGGACTGGTTCTGTTACAGTGTCCTTCCGTAAAGATACATGACACACGGAAAGACCAGAGTGTCTACACTGAATTATCTACGCTCCTATTATCTATTATTCTATTATATCTACGCTTCTATTATCTATTATATCTACGCTTCTATTATCTATTATTCTATTATATCTACGCTTCTATTATCTATTATTCTATTACATCTACGCTTCTATTATCAATTATTCTATTATATCTACGCTTCTATTATCTATTATTCTATTATATCTACGCTTCTATTATCTATTATTCTATTATATCTACGCTTCTATTATCTATTATTCTATTATATCTACGCTTCTATTATCTATTATTCTATTATTGAATTATCTACTGAATCAACCACGCTTCGAAGATAGTTGTGAATTCTATGATTAACATCCCATACTGATTGAAAAGAAATCAGGAAAGAAGACACTGGAGTTAGAAAACCAGTCCACTCATTTTATCAATTCTCGTACATCAGGCAACCGTGCTAGGTACTCGGATATCGCATAATTAAACAGAAATAGCAAGTTCGAGGTTTCTTTCCAGTAGCATATAACGGCATTACTGTAATTAGTAATGTACGAGAGACGTAATTGTGGACTGATAAAATCTTAAGTTGTTTGGAAGCAAATACCGTACCTGAAATTGAGGAAAATAATTGTAATTGCTGCTCGTGACCCAGCCATTGCCAGCCGTACGATTATACCCCATGGAAAGCGAAGTTTTTGGGTTGATTTCATCCATTGTTGTTATTTTTAACTCTTTGTCATCGTGGTATGCGTGTGGGCGGCATTCCTTAATTATCGAGCTCTTACTTTGTCCACCGGGGCGTAAATAATGTTTGAAGGTGAGCTCTCCGTCTTGAGCATGTCGGAGTGGGGATGTGTTTGCATTCTTTGATCAAATGAAATTTCGTCTGGATAATCTTTAGAATATTAGTAAGACATCATTGTTACTTGTCATATACATTACCTATTTATATACCACAATTATACCTAACGTAATATAATAATCCCCGCTTAGACAATCATCATTGTTACTTGTCATATACATAACCTATTTACATACCACAATTATACCTAAGGTAATATGGGAATCCCCGTTCAGACAGTCAAGTAATACGCTACAAAGTGATTATATTAGTTCGTGTTTAGGCATCGTCTTTCCCTCTCCTGCAGGGGTGAAAGACCAACACAGCGGTTGTCGGTCGGTGTTGGGATTTTCATCTCGTTTCTCTTCACAGCCGGGGAAATATCCCGCTCTGTAAAGGTGTCCTTGAGCAGGAAATATTACTGTGAACGCCCCTTTACTCTCCTCTTCTTTCCTCTCTCCTTCCCCATCCTGTGTTCCTTACCTCCTCCCCCTCCTTTCCCTCCTTCCCTTTCTCTTTCCTTATTTCCCTCCTCTCC
>NC_091589.1:5302843-5305343 GCF_042767895.1 Penaeus vannamei
TGATATGAATTAGGACTGAATGTGATCCTGGTAAAATATCAAATATTGTAATTTATACATATATAAATATAAAAAATTGACAAATCAAAAAAATAAAAAAACGAAAAACAAATGATTAAAAAGAATAAGAATCAAAAGTCAAAGAAGGAGAATATCGGTAGACGAAGAAACTGACAAAAAAAAATATCCTTTTTGACCTTTTCGCGGCGAGAAATGACCTCCACTTTGCCTAAAACTTTCCACATGAAGAACTCAAGTTGCTTTCACATGCTAATAACAAGGATGCTCGGATGGCAACACTCTTTGCAAATTCATAAAAATAACTGAATAAATTTTAATTTGTGTAGTATATATATATATATATATATATATATATATATATATATATATATGTAGAGAGAGAGAGAGAGAGAGAGAGAGAGAGAGAGAGAGAGAGAGAGAGAGAGAGAGAGAGAGAGAGAGAGAGAGAGAGAGAGAGAGAAAGAAAGAAAGAAAGAAAGAGAGAAAGAAAGAAAGAAAGAGAGAAAGAGAGACATACACACACATACATATATATGTGTGTGTGTTAGTGTGTGATTTTTTTTTTTCTTTTCTTTTGTTAATACGGCACACGCAGGATGCACCTAACAGCAGTGTGAGAGGAGCGTGGTGCAAACGGCCAGAAAGGAAAGTAATGATAATGATGTTAATAATTTTTAATAAAGTAATTATGATAATAAGAATAATCATAATCATAATGACGACGGTGATGATGATGATAATGGCAATAATAATAATAACGATAATAAATGATGATGATAATGATGATGATAGATGATGATGATGATTGATAGATGATAGATGAGGATGATAATAACAATAATAAAAAAGGATAATAGTAGTCATAACAATAATATAGATGATAATAATTAAAATAATAATATATATGATGATAATAAGGAGAATAACAGAAAGGAAAGTGCGAAACAATATGCACAAAAAAGGAGAAAAACTATCATTTAGGACACGAATGGCCAACCAGTCCACCGCGATCAGCGGGTCGATCACAAGCCTGTTCTAAGTCGATCACACTGCTGTACCTGTTCATAATGAGCATGTTCATTATACTTGGATTATTATGTATCTCTTTTTTTTTCTGGGAATGAGTTATATTTATATTTAACCTGTTCATAATGAGCATGTTCATGATACTTGGATTATTATGTATCTCTTTTTTCTGGGAATGAGTTATATATATATTTATAATGATGGCCATGTCTGAACAACATACAAGTATTTATGGAATATGTTGGAATCCTGGGCTGATAGATGGCATTAGAGTAACCGTAGAAAAAGTAAATAATTTCTCACTAAAGTTTGGCCACCCCCGATGCAGAACATTCATCGATAACTGAACACGAAAGAAATGAGAGCTTGCATTACCACCACCACCACCCCCCCCCCCATCTGCAACATGGAAACAATTTGCAATCTTTCGCAAGTTATGAATGGCGGAGCTGAAAAAAAAATAACCTATTCTCGCGGTTAATAACCCTTGCCCACACGTCGCCTTCCTGTCGACGTTATTTTGATGTATGAAAGGAATTCGTGTGTTTAATTAGTTAATTAGGAGGATCTCGCTGCAAAATGCGTGTTAATGAGCACTTTCAGAAACCCGTGTGGTATTGAGGCGACACAATTAAGTTATTACACAGGTAGAGATAGTAGTTGTGCGATTTTATGTTAGCAACTGATTGTTCTTTTCCTTTAAATGATATATTTTAGACCGTAATAATGTTATGATCTAGATTTACACTGTAATACTATTATATGATGCTTTGACCATGTATCAAATGTGCCACAGCTTGCCCACGCCTGTGCAGTTAGCCAGGGTGGTAAATAAAGGACTAAACTAAACTAAAAATATACGCAGAAACAGTAGTTATCAAGGAAATACTAACAACCCTAACACTAAGTGAATCTGTCGCTGTAGTCACTGAAGGGAGCCTCACTTCTCACGTGAAATACTTTATTCTGCTTCAAGTTTGTCAAGTGAGGCGATGTGTTAACTCAACTCGATGTCTACGTTGGCCTTCAATTGGAGGAAGAGTGATATGTAGAACGCAGACTTCGAGGTCAATGGGTCCTGTTACAGCGGTTGAGATCTGAACCGGTACATCTTCATGCAAAAAATTGGTTCAATCGATTTGTGTTCTATGCACGTTCGTTGAGAGGCTAACCAGTTCGTATCCTGCACAGTGCAGCGAAAGAGATATAAAAGTTAACATGGCTAGTATTGACGAAGAGATCTGGGAATGGCTGAAGGGAAACTAAACTTGAACTTTGAGGTAAAAATGTATAAAAGCATATATCATCATGTTTGTTGGAAATAATAATTATAATGTAGACTAGCACACATAGTTATATTTTCATCCACATATTTAGATTGCTTCTTTCGCTTCAGGGTAAAACAGCGAGTCTTTTTGAAGAGCAAAATAAATTGGAGAAAGTAAATGACCTT
>NC_091589.1:5325343-5332843 GCF_042767895.1 Penaeus vannamei
ACACACACACACACACACACACACACACACACACTCACACACACACACAAAAAAAAAATGCATAGATATTATTTATATTCATACTACATAGAGACTGACAGACAGACAGGTAGAGAGGCAAGCAGGCAAACAGACAGACAGACAATAAATTAATAAATGACAAAGTATCTCGCCACAGTCAAGGGGGCGTGGCCATTGCAAATAGCACAGTGTCTTTGCTGAGCTTGGAATTGTGAATTTATTTGTTTATCTGCTTTTATACAATAAACGTTTTTGAGACGTTTCCTCCGGTGATCAAGGCACGACGGGCAGTGTGTGTGTGTGTGTTTGTTTGTTTGTGTGTATCTGTTTGTTTGTGTGTGTGTTTGTTTGTGTTTGTGTGTGTGTGTTTGTTTTTTTGTGTGTATGTTTGTTTGTGTGTGTTTGTTTGTTTGTGTGCGAGTGTGTGTGTTTGTATGTTTTTTTGTGTTTGTGTGTGTTTGTGATTGTTTGTGTATATGTTTGTTTATTTGTGTGTGTTGTTGTTGTTGCTTTTGTTGGTAGGACTTTATTGGCAAAAAGAGAAACCAAGTTCAGTGAAAAGTAAAATGAGTTAGCTCAGCCATCACTCATTCATCATGTAAAACTTTAATGACTACGTTAATGACATCTGTGTGTAACCACGTGATTCAGTAAATTATGGTAATTCAAGACAGGAATAATTGCATTTGTCGGCAGGGGGGGGGGGGGGGCTAGGGTAACTAAAGAGGGAAATTATCTATAAAAAAGAAAAAAAATAAATAACGAGGTAGATCATCCATTTAAAAGTAAATAAAGTGGAAGAGGATCCAGTAAAAAATAAATAATTAAATATATAAATAGTCAATAAATAAATGAAAATAGAAATTTGATCAAAAATAGATAAATGAAAAATTAAAGTTAAAAGGGGGGGGGGAAGGCAAGATCTGTCATCTTTGCAAAGTCCTTTCTCAGTCTCTCTTCGTTTTGTTTCCCCTTTTCGGTATTATTCTATATTTAAGATAATTAATAAAATGGGTAATAAGCTTGACACAAATCCCCCCCCCCCCCGCAAAACACACACTGAAAAAAACCCTGTTAATCAGATGATATCTTACTTAAATTATTTGTTATTGAACCTGGGGATAGAAAGAATATATAAAATGGTGCTAAAGCGTATAACCGTAATCTATTTTTTTCCACATTATTATTTTAAGTATCCGAGTGTATAATTAATTTCTAGATATTACCTGAAAGCAAAGAAATTAGTCACTCAAAGTGCACGTGAATTTGCTTTCGAATTTGAATTTGCAAACTTCATATTTCATAAAACAATATGCAGGCAAAGTTGAGTTGTATGTTCCGTCAATTGTTAATTTGAGTTCATATTGAGTTGTCATTGGAAAACGTCACTTGCTTCTTTGCCAAAATTTTCGCTTTAATAAGCTTTGATAATATATATATATATATATATATATATATATATATATATATATATATATTGTATCGTTCTTTTCTGTCTTTTTCTCTGTGAGTCTGTGGATCTCTCTCTCTCTTTCTTTCTTTCTCTCTCTCTCTCTCTCTCTCTTTCTCTCTCTCTCTCTCTCTCTCTCTCTCTCTCTCTCTCTCTCTCTCTCTCTCTCTCTCTCTCTCTCTCTTTCTCTCTCTCTCTCTCTCTCTCTCTCTCTCTCTTTCTCTCTCTCTCTCTCTCTCTCTTCCTCTCCCTCCCCCTCCCCACACCCTCCCACTACCTTCTACCCAACCCTCTCCTCTCTCTCCCTCCCTAACCTCCCTCCCTTCTTCCCCCTATCCCCCCTTCCACCCATCTCCACATCCCCCATCCCCTCTCCCTCTCGCCCATCCCTTCCCCTTCCACCTATCTTCCCCCTTCCACCCATCCCCCTTCCCCCTCCACCCATCCCCCTTCCTCTCTCCCCCCACCCCTCTCCCACTACCTCTACCCGACCCTCTCCCTCTCACACATCCCCCTTCCCATCTCCCCCATCCCCCTTCCCCCTCCCCCCATCCCCCTTCCCCCATCCCCCTTCCCCCATCCCCCACCCCTCTCCCTCTCACCCATCCCCCTATCCCCCCTTCCCCCATCCCCCCCCATCCCCCTTCCGACCCCTCGCCCATCTCACCCATCCCCCTTCCCACCCTCACACTCCATCAAGCCCCTTCCCATCCCCCCATCCCCCTTCCCCCCTATCTCCCTATCTCCCCCATCCCCCCTTCCCCTATCTCCCCATCCCCCTTCCCCCACCCATCCCCCTTCCCACCCATCCCCCTATCCCACCCTCACACTCCATCAAGCCCCATTCACTCACTCCCCTACACCCTCAGAGAAGCAGAGGTTTTAACCCTAATTCTAATGAAATCCCTCTCCAGCTTGACGGAATCACACGAAGACAGAGGAGCCTATCTCCACTGCAAGACCCAAGTCCCCCTTCGCGTTAAATGAGACCTCTGTTCTCATCCCTTTGTCTCTGTGCTTATACCTTGATGTCTGGGAAGTTTAATAAAGGGGAGGTATAAAGTCTATTGGCTTAGGATCTGCTGTTGTAACGTTGAAGGGGGGATCGGGTGTTGATTGTCAGTCCATGTGTTTTTTGTTTTGTTTTTTGCTCTCTCTTTTTTTTTCTTTCTTTTTCATTCTTCTTCCCCTCCTTCCTTTCTTTCATACTTTATATTCTCCGTCTTCTTCTTCTTTTTCTTCGTCTCCTCCTCCCCCTTCGGCTCCTCCTCCTCCCCTCCCCCCTTTACTCATCCTCCCCTTCTCCCTTCTACTCCTCCTCCCCCCTTCACCTCCTCCTCCTCCTCCTTCTCTTCCATCCACTCCTCCTCTTCCTCCATTTCCCCATTTTCCTCCTACTACCCTCCCCCCCCCTCCTCCTCCTACCCTCCCCCGTCCCTCCCTCCTCCACTCCTCTTCCTCCTCCTCCTCCTCTTCCTCTTCCTCCTCCTCCTCTTCCTCCTTCCTTCCATCCCATTACGTGCATACCCACCCCTCCTAAACTTCTACTACAACCCCCAACCCCCCCACCCCACCCCAAGTGGGGATAGACAAGGATAGGCAGAAAGAAATCGTATATAAGGAGATAGATTAACAAGGAAAGAAGAGGGTAATTGAGTGAATAGACAAGGATAGGAAGACAAGCAGAAAGAAATCGTATATAAGGAGATAGATTAAGAAGGAAAGAAGAGGGTAGTTAAGTGGATAGACAAGGATAGGAAGACAAGCAGAAAGAAATCGTATATAAGGAGATAGATTAAAAATAAAAGAAGAGGGTAGTTGAGTGGATAGACAAGGATAGGCAGAAAGAAATCGTATATAAGGAGATAGATTAACAAGGAAAGAAGAGGGTAATTGAGTGAATAGACAAGGATAGGAAGACAAGCAGAAAGAAATCGTATATAAGGAGATAGATTAAGAAGGAAAGAAGAGGGTAGTTAAGTGAATAGACAAGGATAGGCAGACAAGCAGAAAGAAATCGTGTGTAAGTAGATAGATTAAAAAGAAATGAAAAGGAAGTGGATAGACAGAAAAGGAGAAAGAAATCGTATATAAGTAGATAGATTAAAAAGGAAAGAAGAGGGTAGTTAAGTGGATAGACAAGGATAAGTAGACAAGCAGAAAGAAATCGTGTGTAAGTAGGTAGATTAAAAAGGAAAATAAAGAGTAGTAGATAGACAGAAGGATAGACAGACAAGCAGAAAGAAATCGTATATAAGTAGATAGATAAAAAAAGAAAAGAGGGTAGTTAAGTGGATAGACAGAAGGATAGACAGACAAGCAGAAAGAAATCGTGACAAGTAGACAGATCAAAAAGGAAAGAAAAGGGTAGTGGATAGACAGAAGGATAGACAGACAAGTAGTTAGATTAAAAGGAAAGAAGAGGGTAGTTATGTGGATAGACAGAAAGATAGACAGACAAGCCGAAAAAAATCGTGTATAAGTAGGTAGATTAAAAAAGGAAAGAAAAGAGTAGTAGATAGACAGAAAGATAGACAGACAAGGAGAAAGAAATGTGTAGATAATTACTGTGAGAGGCAGAATGGAGCAGATAAGAGAGAGACAGATGGATAGAAGGGATGATAAGGATAAACAAATGGGTAGATAAATGCACACGCATAGTATGGTAGTGCATGTGTGTATGTGTGAGCCTTTGTTTGTATGTACACTATATACATACATAAATATAAGAATAACTACATATGCACATGTACGTCGTAAAGAGTTTGATAGAAGAGGATGTTGACAGACAGAAAAGGATATAAAATTTGATTATCAGCAATCAGATAAAAAGAGAATGTGTAATCGTCCAAAAAACAAAAGTAACAACATGAAAAGGTAAAAAAAGAATAAATACAAAAAGCTGAATGATAAATACAAATAATAATAATCATAAGAGATTACAAACAATTACAGAAAAAAACAAAAGAAAAACTAACCATCAAAGAGGAAAATGATAAAAAAAAAATAAAAAATAAAAACAATCAACAATAATAACAATAATGAAAAAAATAACGACCAATAAATGATTTTACAGTCCATCCACCAACCCCCCTACCCCCACCACCACCCAAACCACCACCCCTCGCCCCACCCCCCCCGCCCCCCCACCCCCCGCACGCAAATTAGCCGTAGGATGAGAGAGAAAACGAAGGATGAGTGGGTCGAGTCTCGAATCACCAAAGAATCCCTCCTGAGGTTATCGCATTATCCTTCGCCTCCTCCCTCGAGAGTTCGGCCCGCTCGGCTAATGAGGACTCGGGGGGACTGGGGAAGGGAGGGGGGGGAGGTAGGAGGGAGAATGGGGGGCTGGGGAGACAGGAAGGGAAGGGGGGAAGGGGAGGGGGAAGGGGAAGGGGAGGGGAGGTAGGATGGGGGCTGGGGAGGGAGGGGGGACTGGGGAGGGAGGTAGGATGGGGACTGGGGAAGGGCAGGGGGGATGGGTAGGTAAAGGGGCTGGGGATGGAGGGGGACTGGGGAAGGGAGAAGGGGACTGGGGAGGGAGGGGGACTGGGGAGGGAGGGGGGGGGGCTGGAGAGGGAGGTGGAAGGGGGACTGGGTAGGTAAAGGGGAATGGGGAGGGAGGTAGGAGGGGGGACTGGGGAGGGGGAGGGTAGGTAGGAGGGAGAATGGGGGGCTGGGGATGGGGTAGGGGGGGGGGCTGGGGAGGGAGGTAGGATGGGGACGGGGGAAGGGAAGGGGGATGTGTAGGTAAAGGGGACTGGGGGAGGGAGGTAGGAAGGAGAAGGGCGACTGGGGGAGAGAGTTAGGAGGGAGAAGCGGGAATGGGAGGGAGGTAGGAGGGAAGATGGGGGACTTGGGGGAGAATGGGGGACTGGGGAGGGGGCTGGGAAGGGAGAAGGGAGGTTGGGGAGGGAGGTAAGAGGGGAAGGGGGGACTGGGAAGGAAATAGGCGAGGAGAGGACTGGGGAGGGGAGGGGACTGGGGAGGAAGAAGGGAGGGTTGGGGAGGGGGAAGGGGGACTGGGGAGGGAGGAAGGAAATAGGGGAGGGGAGTGTTGGAGAAGGAGGGGACTGGGGAAGAAGGTAGGAGAGAGAAGGAGGGGACTGGGGAAGAAGGTAGGAGGGAGAAGGGGGACTGGGGAGGGGTGAAGGAGAGGGGACTGGTGGACAAAGGGGGACTGAGGAGGGAGAAGGGGTACTGGGGGGGGGTAGGGGGACATGGGGAGAGAGGAGAGGAGAGGAGCAAGGAGAAGGAGAGAGGATTGAAGACGGAAATAGAGAAGAATATTTTAAAAAAGGGATTGTAGGGAGGGGAAAAAAGAGGTAAGAACAGATGAAACTAGGAAAAAGGGGAAGAAAGAAGGAAAAAAAGGGGGGAAAGGGATGTATAGGAAAGGAAAGAGAGAAGAGAGAAGCTAGGAAAGAGGGAAGCAAGAAGGAAAAAAGGGGAAAGGGATGTATAGGAAAGGAAAGAGAGAAGAGAGAAGCTAGGGAAGAGGGAAGAAAAAAGGAAAAAGGGGGAAAGGGATGTATAGGAGAGGAAAGAGAGAAGAGAGAAGCTGGAAAAAAAGGGGAGAAAGAAGGAAAAAAGGGGAAAGGGATGCATAGGAGAGGAAAGAGAGAAGAGAGAAGTTAGGAAAAAGGGGAGAAAGAAGGAAAAAAAGTGGCAAGGGATGAATAAGAGAGGATAGAGATAGGGAGAAGTAGAAAGGTAAGATAAAGGACTGGAGGGGATCGGAATAAGGAAATAGGAGGATGAGAGGAAAAAAATAACAAGGGGAATAGGAGAGGAGGTAAGGGATGGAAAGGAAGAGAAGAAGGATGGGATAAAGTGATGATTAAATCAAGGGAAAAAGAAAGGGTAGGAGATGGAAATTAATAGGAAAAGGGGGGGAAATGCGAATTAGCGAACACAGAGATGAAGAAGAAAGGAAATTTGTGATAAAAGAGAATAAAAAGGACCAGGAGATCAAACAGAGAAAGAAAGGGGAAGGGAAGAATAGAGAGTAACAAAAAAAAGAAAAAAAGAAAGAGAAATGAAGACAAAAAGGGATTAAAAACAGGATTAGAAGAGGGACGCGAAAGAACAAAAGGAGAAAGACGGGAAGAGAAAAGGGGGAAGGGGACGCAGGGGGAGGGGGGAATGTAAGAGGGGGGGGATGGAGGAGGGGACGGGGGGGGGGGTCGCCTGCAGAGCTTAAAGAGGGTCAATTGGAATTTTTCTCGTTTTCTTTGCGTGATTCACTTTTCCTATTAATCATTACTTGCTTTTTTACCCCTCTGTTTGCATTTTCTGTCTTTCTTCTTCCTCGTCTTCTTATGTATATGTATATATATATATATATATATATATATATATATATATATATATATATATATATATATATATATATACATATATACACACACGCATGCAAGTCTGTGTGTGTGTGTATATATATGTATATTTATATATACATATATATATATATATATATATATATGTATATATTTACATAAATATATATGTATGTGCTTGTATATACATATATATATATATATATATATATATATAGAGAGAGAGAGAGAGAGAGAGAGAGAGAGAGAGAGAGAGAGAGAGAGAGAGAGAGAGAGAGAGAGAGAGAGAGAGAGATGTGTGTGTGTGTGTGTGTGTGTGTGTGTGTGTGTGTGTGTGTGTGTGTGTGTGTGTGTGTGTGTGTGTGTGTGTGTCTGTGTCTGTGTGTGTGACTGCGAATGCGCGTTCATTCATACATGCATATATGATTTTTGCATTTGTTATATAATCTTCTTATACAAATTCTTGCCAAAGAGATTGCAAGCTTCAACCGACAGTGTCATTAAAAAATAAGTGTGTGTGCATTTATGGCAGCATCATTTATAGAAAAGGAAAAAGAATTGTTCTGCAGAATTATGCTACACCAGAACCTTATCCTCAGTCGGATTTAAAAGTCCTAGTATGAACAGGATAAAAAGTATATGAAAAATAACGACATTTATCGCCAACTTTGAACAGAAAATAAAAATTAA
>NC_091589.1:5355343-5357843 GCF_042767895.1 Penaeus vannamei
TTTCATATCACCACCAAACACATTGTAGTAAAAATGTGCATATTTTTTATATATTATGAAAGTAGTGTTTTATATATATATATATATATATATATATATATATATATATATATATATATATTTATATATATATATGAATATATATATATATATAAAGTATATATATATATATATATATATATATATATATATATATATATAAAGTATATATATATATATATATATATATATATATATATATATATAAAGTATATATATATATATATATATAAATATATGTATATAAAGTATATATATATATATATATATATAAAGTATATATATATATATATATATATATATATATAAAGTATATATATATATATATATATATACTTTATATATATATATATATATATATATAAAATATATATATATATATATGTATATACTTTATATATATATATATATATATATATATATATATATATATATATATGTATATATATGATCTACATATATATATATATATATATATATATGTATATATATGATCTACATATATATATATATATATATATATATATATATATAAACATATAGATATTTTAAGAAAAATAATTTTTGAGTACATCTAGCTCTCCTTGAATACATCCTTTCTTTGATATCAATTAATTGTTGTTATCTATCGAATGCCTCATTAATCAGCCGGTATAATTAAGTGACTCGACAGATATTTCCCCACAGAGAATCAAACTGTATTTAAAAGAGAATGAAAAAAAAATAAAAAGAAAAAGACAGACAGAGAGAGAGAATGTGAAAAAGAATTGGACGAAGTATTAAAAAAGATAGAAAGAAGGAGGTGGAAGAAAGAGAATGAGAGAGAGAGAGAGAGAGAACCACTGAAATCAATGCCAGATTGTGTTTGTTCTTTACCTGATCCTCATCCTCTTGTGACTTCTGCCCAGGTTTCCAATTGCTCACGGACACATTATTTCTTTTTAGGCGTTTTACCGTTCACTTATTTCGTTCACTTACGTTCAGGGTCGCTGATACTCTCGTTTTTCATCAGTTGTCTTCATTATTATATTTATTTATTGATGTATCTATTATTATTATTATTATTATTATTATTATTATTATTATTATTAACTTTTCTTGCACCCACAATCTTTCTTTTTATGCGTGTGCGTATGTGTTTGTGTGTGTGTGTGTGTGTGTGTGTGTGTGTGTGTGTGTGTGTATGTGTGTAAGAGAGAGAGAGAGACAGAGACAGAGACAGAGACAGAGACAGAGAGAGAGAGAGAGAGAGAGAGAGAGGGGGGGGAGGGGTCCGTTTGTGATGTGAAGGAAGGAGAGATCAAACGGGAGGGGAGGACAGCCCTCCCTTCATCTGGGAGATATCAAATTACAAAATTAATATACGAAGTTATTTTCATGCACTCCGTTCATTTTCGTTTTGATTATTCCAATGTATGTTTTCTCACACACTGTATACCTGAATGTAACATGTAATACAATACATTATGATATACTTCTTTTGTAATTTCAGCCTAAAAGTTATTATTTTACCTTTATTGTATATACCTTTACATGTATATTAGACACGTGTCATCTATAGTCAAGAAAAATACGGTATTTACACGGGTTCAAAGGGTATACTTCCTTCCCGTAGACCTCCATATAATCCTCTTTTCTAAAGCTTATATAAGATTATATTGTATTTTCGTTTAAGACGCAACGTAAGAAATTCCGATTTTTTTTCCTTTTTCCTCTTTCCTTTAAGCGTTTTATTGTGAAATTCTTTGGAGTAACAGGTTTCAGGTCCTCCCTTTTTTTCTTTCTTTTATTCATTCTTTTCTATTTTTCCTTCACGTCGATCCCCGTTTATTTTTCTTCGGCTCTCTCCCTCTTCTCTTATCTCCCCCTTCCATTCTTTGCCCCCTCCTTTCTGTCTCCCCTTCCATTTCCCTTTTTCCCTGAAACACGTATCCACAGCAAGCTTTCAGTTTGTTTATTTCTCTCTTTGTTTGGTAACAGAAAGAAGAAGAATACTTTGAAGTTGTAAAAGAAAAAAAAGAAGAAAAGGTAATCATTTGTAAAATGAGATCTTCTCACTCCCTAACATCTTCGAGAGAGAGAGAGAGAGAGAGAGAGAGAGAGAGAGAGAGAGAGAGAGAAGGAGGAGAGAGAGAGAGAGAGAGAGAGAGAGAGAGAGAGAGAGAGAGAGGACTATATGTTACACGTCCACACAAAATTGAATTACACGTCCAAAAAATTAGAAAAAAAAACTTTTCTTTCCTCTTTCAGAAACACAAACACATTTAGGTACGGAGATCTATCTATCTATTTATTTGTAAGTTTTCTAGACTCGAGTTCAAAGGCTAAAGATAAATGATTTTAATTCTATGTCTTAATGGGTCCTTTGCTATTTAAAAAATATATTACGTCATCTGCCTGCAACGGTATATAAATTCAAGGGAAGTGCGCCCTGGACATACTGGCACCACAAGCCGAGTAA
>NC_091589.1:5365343-5377843 GCF_042767895.1 Penaeus vannamei
TACATTGAGTTGTTTGGTTTGGTGTGTGTGTGTGTGTGTGTGTGTGTGTGTGTGTGTGTGTGTGTGTGTGTGTGTGTGTGTGTGTGTGTGTGTTTTCTTTTTTCTAAGTAATATCCATTTCTTCTGAAATTTTCCTCTCTGCCTCTAGTTTGTCAATGAAAGACAAGGAGGACAGAAGAGAGCGAGATGAAGAAGGGGAGAAAGAGAGAGACAAGAAGAGAGAGAGGAAGGATGAGGAAGAGGCGAAGAGATGGACAAAAGACGCAGGGATAAAGAGAAAAAGGAAGGTGAGAGATGATACCGAGAAGTGCAAGAGAATAAAAGACAGAGAGAGAGAGAGAGAGAGAGAGAGAGAGAGAGAGAGAGAGAGAGAGAGAGAGAGAGAGAGAGAGAGAGAGAGAGAGAGAGAGAGAGAGAGAGACAGACAGAGTCAGAGACTGAGAGAGAGAGAGTGAGAGAAAACACACACACCCACACACACACACACATTCACACACATTCACACACACACATTCACACACACACGCACACACACACACACACACATTCACACACACACACACACACACACACACACACACACACACACACACACACACACACACACACACACACACGCACACACAGTTCTAAAAATGCTGTTAAATGGATGAAATTCCGCGTTGGTTCTTTCTCTAAAATTTGTCTCTCAGTGAGCTTCATCCAGTTACCCGGATGTTCACTGACCCAGTATCTTTTAACGTATCTGTCGAACATTTACTGATTTATTAGTGTTTGTTTCAATGTATATCTATTTTCAAAATCTCTTTACTATCTGTGTCTCTCTCTTCTGTGATTTTCATTCTGTTCGGCTATCCTTCTTTTATTGGTTAATGATTTTATCTTATCTTTAATATCTTTTTGTCATTTATGTTTTATATTTCTTTCTTTTTAGATTTTCTTTCTATTCTTTTATTGATTAAGGATTTTATCTTTTGAATATCTTTTAGTTATTTATATTTTACGATATTTCCTTTTTTGTGATTTTCTTTCTATTCTTTTATTGGTTAATGATTTTATCTTTTTAATACCTTTCTGTCATTTATATTTTATGATATTTCATTCTTTTAAGATTTTCTTTCTATTCAATATAACCTTCTTTTATTGGTTAATGATTTTATCTTTTTAATACCTTTTTGTTATTTATATTTTACGATATTTCATTTTTATGATTTTCTTTCTATTTCTATATTCTTCTTTTATTGGTTAATTATTTTATCTTTTTAATACCTTTCTGTCATTTATATTTTATGACATTTTATTCTTTCATTCAGAGCGTTTGTTGACCTATATTTTGTTCAATTTTCCGTTAGATGTGATATAGGGAAAGAACAACGATTTTTGTTCACAGATTGCATAACAGTGCACGTTTCGCTGTCAGAACTGGGATAACAGGTTGGTCATATTTTTGCTTTTTTATTCTCGTTGCAAGATGCTATTATTGCAAGAAAAAAAAATATTATTGCATAGGTTTGTGAGTTATTGTGAGAAAAAAATCACACCATAAGATTGTGAGTTGTTGCGAGAAAAAAAATCACAGCATAAGATTGTGAGTTGTTGCGAGAAAAAAAAATACAACATAGGTTTGTGAGTTATTGCGAGAAAGAGAAAATATATTACAACATAAGGTCTGTGAGTTATCAGTATATATTTCATGGTATAGCAAATTGTGTAGATTGTGATTAATTGTGGTTTGTAAGTAACTATGGTAATTAGCAATATGTATGATAAAGTATTATTCAATTATGGTTATTAGATAGTTACACTTAATCGTTATTAATAATTGCCCATTAACGATAATTAGTACATAATTAATGTCATGAATAATTAATATTAGTCACAAATATATTTTTCTCTTCCTTTCTATGTTTTTACAATGTATGCTTTTCCAAGAATTGTTATTAGGCAGATTAAGAAAAAAAAGGAGAATGGGAGAATGAGAGGGGGAGGAAGAGAGAAGGGAAATGGAAAGGGAAAGAAAGAGAGAGAGAGAGAGAGAGAGAGAGAGAGAGAGAGAGAGAGAGAGAGAGAGAGAGAGAGAAGGGGGGGGCAGGATGTGGAGAAAATGACTTGAAGACAATCCGGAAGGTGTGTATATATACAGATAAAGAGAGGGAGAGGCGAAAACATGATAAAGAAGAGGGAAAAATAAAAGGCTTAAGAAAAAGAAAGAAATAAAGTAATTAGTGCAGGAAAAATAAAGAACATTGCGTAAGAAAAAGAAATAAAGAAATACAGAAATCAGTTCAAGAAAAAGAAAGAAAGAAAGACATTAGCATAAGAAAAAGAAAGAAAGAAAGACATTAGCATAAGAAAATGAGAGAAAGAAAGACATTAGCATAAAAAAAAAAAGAAATCAGTGTAAGAATAAGATCTCCATCAGTCTTCATATATATGTACATGTCATATATTTTCCAAGGATAACCGATCCACTATTGCCCAGTTTCATAGCTCTAGACAACGACAATTGCAAATACCTTTAAATGACATCGTTAACATGGGAAATGATAGACGATTGTCCAAAACAGGCATTTAATGAATCAGCTGATTGATGTAAACAAACCCACTCTACACTGTAGTAGTTTTTTTTTTTTTTATCCTGTGAAATGAGTGAGTAGTTGGTGCTTCTTCTTGTAAAGCGAGAGAGAGAGAGAGAGAGAGAGAGAGAGAGAGAGAGAGAGAGAGAGAGAGAGAGAGAGAGAGAGAGAGAGAGAGAGAGAGAGAGAGAGAGAGAGGGGGGGGGAGAGAGAGAGAGAGAGAGAGAGAGAGAGAGAGAGAGAGAGAGAGAGAGAGAGAGAGAGAGAGAGAGAGAGAGAGAGAGAGAGAGAGAGAGAGAGATTTATCAGCTACTCTAGAGAAATTGCTATGCTTTGCCCCTTTCAAGAGGAATGGGCGGAAATCCCCTTCATCTTCTGTTAGATTTCACACTTAGGGGCTTGTTCGCTGAGAATGTAAAACCGTTATGCTGTCCACAATACAAATGTAACCCACATTTCACAACCATTAAGAATCAAACTTCTGTATAAAAGACTTTTTATCTATCTAAACAAATATTTAGTTGTCATTAGTTAAAGTGTATTTCAAATTAATCAACCAATAGATTTTAAAATGATGAACATTGATACTAGTGCAATATGAGGTTTGAGTTCAATCTTTGTAAAAAAAAAAAAAAAAAAAAAAAAAAAAAAAAAAAGGAAATTTGATAACTTAGTAATATATTGAAATTACAATGATGAAGATAATTAGTTCAACGTGGATAAAATTTCTCGTAAGAAACATTTTACATACGAGTAGACAGTTCTGACTCACAGTTATATAACGAATAATCATGAAACTCGATAAAAGCAAAACCAACATTTAAAATAACGTTATCCTTTACCGAATAAAGCAATCAAATATTACATAATAAGATAATTATTATAATCAAAGCAAGTAGCTAATCTTGATAGACACAGAATTGCCATCAATTAAAAAAAAGGAATTGAATACCATACAAATATAATAATAATAATCAAAACATACACATAATTATCCTCACTGTTTTTACGTACTGATCCCTCTTATCCCTCTTATTCGCCGCTAATTACCCTCCATACCTCTATTCGCCGCTAATGACCTTAGTTGTTGACGCAAATTGGAATTCTAGATAATCAATCAATCTTGTAAGTTTCCCTCTCCAGAAATAATGTGTAATGTAAGTAATATCCACTTTTTTTCTGAAATTTCCCTCTCTGCCTCTAGTTTGTCAATGAATTACTGTAAATGATGAGATGGAGAACGAATGAGGGCGAGAAAAACAAGGAGGAGAGAAGAGAGAGAGATGAAGAAGGGGAGAAAGAGAGAGAGGAGGGAAGAGGAACAGACGAAGAGATAGACAAACGGAGAAGAAAAAAATAAAAAATAAAGGTGAGAGATGATATCGAGAAATGCAAAAGAATAGATTAGAAGAGAGAGAGACACACACAGAGAAAGAGAGAGAGAGAGAGAGAGGGAGGGAGAGGGAGAGAGAGAGAGAGAGAGAGAGAGAGAGAGAGAGAGAGAGAGAGAGAGAGAGACAGAGACAGAGACAGAGAGAGAGAGAGAGAGAGAGAGACAGACAGACAGACAGACAGACAGACAGAGAGAGAACAAACACACACACGCGGGCACGCGCGCGCCAGAGAGAGAGAAAACACACACACATACACACACACATACATACACAAACACACACACGCACACACAGTTCTAAAAATGCTGTTAAAGGGATGAAATTCCGCGCTGGTTCTTTCTCTAAAATTTGTCTCTCAGTGAGCTTCATCCAGTTACCAGGATGTTCACTGACCCAGTATCTTTTAACGGATCTGTCGAACATTTACTGATTTATTAGTGTTTGTTTCAATGTATCTCTATTTTCAAAATCTCTTTACTATCTGTGTCTCTTTGTGTCTTTCTGTCCGTATATCTTTCTTTTATTGGTTAATGATTTTATCTTATTTAATATCTTTTTGCCATTTATGTTTTATATTTCTTACTTTTGAGATTTTCTTTCTATTCTTTTATTGATTAAGGATTTTATCTTATTAATACCTTTCTGTCATTCATATTTTATGATATTTCATTCTTTTAAGATTTTCTTTCTATTCAATATAACCTTCTTTTATTGGTTAATGATTTTATCTTTTTAATACCTTTTTGTTATTCATATTTTACGATATTTCATTTTTGTAATTTTCTTTCTATTTATATATTCTTCTTTTATTGGTTAATTATTTTATCTTTTTAATATCTTTCTGTCATTTATATTTTATGATATTTCATTAATTCATTCAGAGCGTTTGTTGACCTATATTTTGTTCAATTTTCCGTTCGATGTGATATAGGGAAAGAACAACGATTTTTGTTCACAGAGATTGCATAACAGCGCACGTTTCGCTGTCAGAACTTGGATAGCAGGTTGGCCATATTTTTGTTTTTTATTCTCGTTGCAAGATGCTATTATTGCAAGAAAAAAAAATATAGCATAGGTTTGTGAGTTATTGTGAGAAAAAAATCACAGCTTAAGATTGTGAGTTGTTGCGAGAAAAAAAATACAGCATAGGTTTGTGTGTTATTGCGAGAAAGAGAAAATATATGACAACATAAGGTCTGTGAGTTATCAGTATATATTTCATAGTATAGTAAATTGTGTAGATTGTGATTAATTGTGGTTTGTAAGTAACTATGGTAATTAGCAATATGTATGATAAAGTATTAAGCAATTATGGTTATTAGATAGTTATAATTAATCGTTATTAATAATTGCCCATTAACGATAATTAGTACATAATTAATGTCATGAATAGTTAAAATTAGTCACAAATATATTTTTCTCTTCCTTTCTATGTTTTTACAATGTATGCTTTTCCAAGAATTGTTATTAGGCAGATTAAGAAAAAAATAGGAGAATGGGAGAATGAGAAGGGGAGGAAGAGAGAAGGGAAATGGAAAGGGAAAGAGAGAGAGAGAGAGAAGGGTGGGGGGGCTGGATGTGGAGAAAATGACTTGAAGACAATCCGGAAGGTGTGTATATATACAGATAAAGAGAGGGAGAGGCGAAAACATGATCAAGAAGAGGGAAAAATAAAAGGCTTAAGAAAAAGAAAGAAATAAAGTAATTAGTGCAGGAAAAATAAAGAACATTGCGTAAGAAAAAGAAATAAAGAAATAAAGAAATCAGTGAAAGAAAAAGAAAGAAAGAAATACATTAGCATAAGAAAAAGAAAGAAAGAAAGACATTAGCATAAGAAAATGAAAGAAAGAAAGACATTAGCATAAAAAAAGAAAGAAATCAGTGTAAGAATAAGATCTCCATCAGTCTTCATATATATGTATATGTCATATATTCTCCAAGGAGTACCGAACCACTATTGCCCAGTTTCATAGCTCTAGACAAGGACAATTGCAAATACCTTTAAATGACATCGTTAACATGGGAAATGATAGACGATTGCCCAAAACAGGCATTTAATGAATCAGCTGATTGATGTAAACAAACCCACTCTACACTGTGGTAGTTTTTTTTTATCCAGTGAAATGAGTGAGTAGTTGGTGCTTCTTCTTGTAAAGCGAGAGAGAGAGAGAGAGAGAGCGAGAGAGAGAGAGAGAGAGAGAGAGAGAGAGAGAGAGAGAGAGAGAGAGAGAGAGAGAGAGAGAGAGGGGGAGAGAGAGAGAGAGAGAGAGAGAGAGAGAGAGAGAGAGAGAGAGAGAGAGAGAGAGAGAGAGAGAGAGAGAGAGAGAGAGAGAGAGAGAGGGGGAAGAGAGAGAGAGAGAGAGAGAGAGAGAGAGAGAGAGAGAGAGAGAGAGAGAGAGAGAGAGAGAGAGAGAGAGAGAGAGAGAGAGACATTTATCAGCTCCTCTAGAGAAATTGCTATGCTTTGCCCCTTCGAAGAGGAATGGGCGGAAATCCCCTTCATCTTCTGTTAGATTTCACACTTAGGGGCTTGTTCGCTGAGAATGTAAAACCGTTATGCTGTCCACAATACAAATGTAACCCACATTTCACAACCATTAAGAATCAGACTTCTGTATAATAGACTTTTTTTCTATCTAATCAACAAATATTTAGTTGTTGTCATTAGTTAAAGTGTATTCTAAATTAATCAAGGAATAGATTTTAAAATTATGAACATTGTTACTAGTGCAATGTGAGGTTTGACTTCAATTTTTGTAAAAAAAAAAAAAAAAAAAAAAAAAAAAGTAAATTTGATAACTTAGTAATATATTGAAGTTACAATGATGAAGATAATTAGTCCAACGTGGATAAAATTTCTCGTAAGAAATATTTTACATACGAGTAGACAGTTCTGACTCACAGTTATATAACGGATAATTATTTAACTCGATAAAAATAAAACCAACATTTAAAATAACGTTATCCCTTACCGAATAAAGCAATCAAATATTACATAATAAGATAATTATTATGAACCGTATTCATGTGGACAAATGTGGAAAGGTGTGAATGAGAACGAATATCTTCACAATACAAGAGATGTATTTGACCGGTTTCGATTATATCTTCGTCAGAAATACATACATTTTGGAGAATACACAGGATATTTATATTACATCGGAGTTGATGAATCACCTGATGACCGTGACCTCGCGCTCGTTGTGCGTATAATTGCTGCCGCGACCTTGGATAGTTTGAATCTACCCGATGCGGTGTTCATGTTTTTCTCTGTCGCGATGTATGCAGCTTCCATGACCTTCCTTTTGTGTTTGCTTATAATTGTTATAATCAAAGCAAGTAGCTAATCTTGATAAACACAGAATTGCCATCAATTAAAAAAAAAGGAATTGAATACCATACAATAATAATAATAATTAAAACATACATAATTACCATCACTGTTTTTACGTACTGATCCCTCTTATCCCTCTTATTCGCCGCTAATTACCCTCCATACCTCTATTCGCCGCTAATGACCTTAGTTGTTGACGCAAATTGGAATTTTAGATAATCAATCAATCTTGTAAGTTTCCCTCTCCAGAAATAATGTGTAATCTTCCACAAACAAAACAAACAAACCCATTGGAATGTCCTTTTCTGTAACAAGGTCCTGGTGGATCAGCCATTGAGATTATCATTACCACACGAAGGTTTTTATATCAAATATCCTTAACTATTCCAGTCACTTTACGTGTTAAGAAGACTGTTCTGATTACCAGTATTGCCAATTAAGTATGTAGAAAGGCTGCAAATTGACAATTTTCTC
The DNA here is from genome assembly GCF_042767895.1 of Penaeus vannamei. Classification (NCBI taxonomy): domain Eukaryota; kingdom Metazoa; phylum Arthropoda; class Malacostraca; order Decapoda; family Penaeidae; genus Penaeus; species Penaeus vannamei. Next base: position 5,373,122 of record NC_091589.1, read on the forward strand.
GGAGGGTTAGTTAAAAGCTTCCCTATTTGGAGAGAGAGAGTGGAAGAGAGAGAGAGAGAGGAGAGGAGAAGAGAAGAGAAGAGAAGAGAAGAGAAGAGAAGAGAAGAGGAGAGGAGAGGAGAGGAGAGGAGAGGAAAAGAGAAGAGGAGAGGAGAAGAGAAGAGAAGAGAAGAGAAGAGAAGAAGAAGAAGAAGAGAAGAGAAGAGAAGAGAGAGAGAAAAGAAGAGAGAAGAGAAGAGAAAAGAAAAGAAGAGAAGAGAAGAGAGAGAGAGAGAGAGGAGAAGAGAAGAGAAGAGAAGAGGAGAGGAGAGGAGAGGAGAGGAGAGGAGAAGAGAAGAGAAGAGAAGAGAAGAGAAGAGAAGAGAAGAGAAGAGAAGAGAAGAGAAGAGAAGAGAAGAGAAGAGAAGGGAAGAGAAGAGAAGAGAAGAGAGGAGAGGAGAGGAGAGGAGAGGAGAGGAGAAGAAGAGAAGAGAAGAGAGAGAAAGAGAGAGAGAGACATCAAACAGTCCATTTCAAAGTTTTATTCGTTATTTATTTATTTATTTATTTATTATTTACCAACCTCCCCCTAACCTACCAAGAAGTCAAGTAGGAGGAAGCAGTACACAAAAACCACATGAGGGAAGTACACTCACACATCACCCAAGTACCAATAGTAATTAGGGAACATGTATGCCCAGTGCCAATAACAATCATGGAACTAGAATGATGCCAGGACAATGGTGCCTATTTGACCTGACCCACGCGTGAAGAGCAGGCACGACCAGGTCATCCTCAAACCACCCATCTGACTGAAATAAACGAACGAGGGAGGAGGAGGGGGGGGGAGGAGGTTGTTGCAAGCTCCTGTGTGCACGGTGCAGCTTGACTCAGCCCACGCTATCCTGTCCAGCACAAGTCGACACCCACGGCCAACACGAGAGAAAGTTTTTTTATTTATTTATTTTTTTTTTTTTTTTTTTCTTAGAACAAGTTATATTTAGCTGTATACCCGATCGCTCAATGATCTGGCGTGTCTCTCTTGAAGAGAATATATCACAATGTAGTTATAAGACGGATTATAACAACACCGCAGTCAAAGATGAAGATAACAAGTCATTAGGATGAACAACCATAGTGATAATGACGATAACAAGTCATTAGGATTAACAACCATAGTGATAATGACGATAACAAGTCATTAGGATTAACAACCATAGTGATAATGACGATAACAAGTCATTAGGATTAACAAACATAGTGATAATGACGATAACAAGTCATTAGGATTAACAACCATGGTGATAATGACGATAACAAGTCATTAGGATTAGCAACCATAGTGATAATGACGATAACAACAATAATTAAAGGAAACATAAAAGAACAATAATAATGTTAATAATAAAAACAAACAAACAACAACGTCATTAAGAGAATAAACAAAACCAAGAACCAAACAAAAAAGAAACAAAAAAAATCGTTGTTGTGAGAGAAACAAAACAAAATTAAAATCAATCAATCATTTTAAAAATCGAAAAAAAAATCAGACATAGCAAAGCCCGAAAAATAAAACGAAATATACTGACACACGTATGACAGGCGCCGCTCGTGACACCGCAGAAGTCGAGGTTTAAGTGAGATATTTGCGATGATTGAGAGAATGTTGTCAAAGGGTTGAGTGTTGAGTGATGGATGGCTCTCCGTTTTCTGTTGAAGGAATTCCTGTCTGTCTACCTGTCCGAAGTTTTTTTTTTTTTTTTCTTATTTTTTTCATCTTTACTCTCGTTGTCTCTTTACTTCTTTTTCTGTGTGTCTGTTGATTATCTCTGTCTCTGTCTCCTTCTTTGTCTCTGTTCTTTTCTTTGTCTTTGTCCTTTGTCTGTGTGTCTGTGACAGTCTCTGCCTATGTTTTTGTCTCTCTGTCTCTGTTTTTGTCTCTCTGTTGCTTTCTCTGTCTCTGTCTTTGTATTCGTCACTGTCTCTGTCTCTGTCTCTCTCTATGTATCTATGTATTCATTTAATATGGAGACAGGTTTTGCACAAGAGTCTATTTTTATTATTTTTCTTTAGATCTTTATACTATATTTTTTACTGTAGTTCTTATCTTTTATCAATCCGATTATATTTTCCTGCTTAGTAAGTTAGTCACATCCCATTACATCTCAGATATTATCAGATTATCTTTCCCTTTCCATTTTTTTCTCTGAATGAAATATAAACGAGACATGTTTTTTTTATTTCCTTTTCCAAATTGCAATCATCGCCAATCTGCTTTTTGCCGCTTAATAACCGATATCAAATGAGGTCGCTGTTTTGATCTCTCCCTCTCCATCTCCTCTTTCGTGATTTATGTGTTCGCTCATTTTTTTCGTGTCTCCCCTTCTGTCCTTGTTATCTCTCCTTTTTCTAATTTCTGTCTCTTTCTCCCCGTGCATTCTGTGATTCTTCTTTCTAGTAATTTATATCCGAATTGTTGTTGTTGTTTGTTATTGCTGTGGTTATCATGATCATTGTTGCTATTGTTGTTGTTTTTAGTTGTTTGTTCTTGCTATTGCTACTATTATTGTTTGTTGTTGCCGTTGTTATTGTTATTGTTGTTGTCTGGTACTCTTTGCTGTTATTATTTTTATTTGTTGCTGTCGTTGTTATTATTGTTGTTGTTGTAGTGTCCTCTTGCTTTCTTTAATAATAGCGTCTCAAGTCTACACAGCATGACAGGCCGAACAACTACGTTATCTTGTAAGTTATCACTTTTCCCTCCGATCTTCTTTCTTCGTATGTCCCTGTACTCCAGACATCTCTTTCTAGTTCATTTAGCTATTATATGTTTGTTTGTTTATTTCCTTCCATCCACCGGTGTGTAGTGTAGTGTACTCTCTTTAGATTTATTTCAGTCTATTAGTGAAGTTCCTATTTTACTTGATCTTCCGTAAATATATATATATATATATATATATATATATATATATATATATATATATATATATATATATATATATATATATATATATATATAATTAAAAATAATACTTATAATATGAACAATAAAGAAAATATTATTGTTTTATTTTATTTTATTTTTTATATATATATATTTTTTTTTGATAACCTTATTTTTCCACCACTTTAAACCCCCTTCTTTAAGTGTTTCAATTTTTTATTCAGGTATTTATAAGTTTACATACAAGTTTATAAGATTATCCGCATCCAAAACATGTTTAGTAAGGACCTCTTTTCAGTTTAATCAAGGTCAGACAAAACTTAAACCTCGTCAAGACAAACCTACACTCAAACATCCCATTTAAACCCAAACACTTTTTTTTTTAGTCCAAGCCAAAGTTGATCCTATATCAAAGTTAACATAAAGAAAACTTGTCGCTACTATTTTTCAGTGAAAGTCCTATATCGTTATACATTTCCTGAAAAAAAATTTATATACTTTTTTCAGGAAACATTTTTTTTCTTTTTCCTCTACATTTCCTGAAAAAAAAAGTTTGATATACTTTTTCAGGAAACATTTTCTTTTTCTTTTTCTTATTTCTCAAAGACATCTGATCGCACGTTTCCTCCAGAGAGTCAAAGAAAAGTGTAAAGGCTTTTATCCCTCTCGATATATCACCATAAACTGCCTTAACATATGGCAACCGTGGCGCTTTTCCCTGGTATGAATCCGACATGTGATGTGAATAATTGAACTTTCCATCGTATTTCGTCTAAGACAATTCTCCAACGCTTTAAGGTTTGAAATATGAGTTTCACCCCTTTATGATAACGATTATAGCACAGTACGTCCCCGTTTTTACATCTAAAAATAAGCACCCATTAGCTATATCACGAGTATATTCCAACCCAAATTTAGGCCTATTCCTTAAAACGACATTATAAATTCATAAATGAAACGGACAGGCCTATAAAACAAAATTAACAAAGCTATAGGAATTTACGGTCTATATTCTCTACATGAATGCGATGTTACTGATAAATATATATATACATTTTTTCTCTGAATAGAAAAGAATTTTGCAAAGTGTAACTGTCGAGAAATGCCGAAGTTAGAAGACCGAACTGCCTGGTAAGATGTGCGGATAACTCATAGCAAGATGTGCGAATAACTCACCGAATGCCGATTTCCTTGACGCTTCATCGGTGTTCGAAACTGCTTCGAACCGCATCTCGTTTCAAGGTTCGAGACTGCAACGAGGAAAGGAAGGAATGCACGTTTTTGTTTCGTTATCCGTTTCGAAGTCCAGAGACTGCGGTGAAACTGATCCATTTCCGAGGTTGAAGATGAGAAGCTCCATTCGAGGCGATGTATAAGGTGATGTAGATGAATCCATTGTTAGATTAATAATATTACCGTGTCTGTATGGTTGGTTGCTTCTACTCTCCTCTCTCTTTTTCCGCCTCTCTCTCTCTCTTTCTCTCTTTTCTCTTTCTCCCTTTCTCTTTCCCTCACCCCCCGCCCCCTCTCTCTCTCTCTCTCTCTCTCTCTCTCTCTCTCTCTCTCTCTCTCTCTCTCTCTCTCTCTCTCTCTCACTTGCTTTCTTTCTCTCTCTCTCTCTCTCTCTCTCTCTCTCTCTTCCTCCCTCTGTCCCGTCATCCATTCATCCATTTATCTATCCATCCATTCATTCATTCATTTATCTGTTCATCCATCCATCCATTCATTCATTCTTTCATTCATTCATCTATCCATCCATCTGTTCATCTATCCTTTCCTGTCCCTCTTTCCCTCTTTTG
>NC_091589.1:5395343-5397843 GCF_042767895.1 Penaeus vannamei
CTAAATGTTCACTATAAATTTCTTGTATTAAGGGGGCAGCCAAAGGTTGGAAAATACTGTCCTAGGTCATAATTAGTCATATTTCTTTTTTTTTTTCAAGTAATTGAAGCCATGAGTCATAAGCCGACAGTAGGAGAAAATTCGTCACTGTGTTGTCAAAGAAAAGAAAAAAAGGAAAAAAACAAAAAAAGAAAAAGAAGAAGAAAAAAAGAAAAAGAAAGAAAGAAAGGAAAAAAAAAAACAAAAAAAAAAAAAAAAAAAAAAAAATATATATATATATATATATATATATATATATATATATATATATATATATATATATATATATCATGGATTTTTGTTTCATCAAAGCAAGTTGAAATGTGCCAAGGTAGAGATTCCTCCATGTTAGGAGAGTTTGTAAAACTCTACGGTAATATAAACCCGCGTTTCACTTACTTCAAGTTTGATGGATTACGGTTCATGGATTTTGAATATTAGGGCTTGGCTAATCGTGATATTTTCATTTTCTATTTTTAACTTTTGGTATTTATGATATCTGCATATCATCTATTCAACCATTTATTTGTGTACAGCATGTACGTATGTAATTTTTAGATAGATATATACAAAATAAAAACATTATTGAAAGAAAAAATAGATAAACAAAAAAGTAGATAGATAGGTGGGCAGCTAGTTGCACAGACTGACAGAGAGACAGATAAATTCAGAAATACATTTACGCTGCAACATTTCTCCTTCGTGTGAGACAAGCATTTCATCTTTTCGAGACAAAGCCAGACAATTCAAATCTTACTTCGAGAGATTTCGTACGAATAAATGAAAAAAGATTGTCCGAAGTGCCACTTGCTTGTCATGTTGTCATGCTTCTTTTGTCAAAGCGTTTCCTGTCCTTCGAGGGAAAGGTGAGAACAGGAAGATTTAGCTCGCAGACTTGGAGAAATTCAACTCTCTTCGCAGACCAATGTCGACTTGCAGGGGGTTGTGTATTATTTCGCAAGATTGCTAGATATTGCTTTGGGTTACTATGGTTACAAGAAGACTTTAAGCTCTTTGTTTCGGATTCAGATAAGTATAAGTTACTTTATAAATATAGATATATATAAGTAAATAAATATTGATTTATAAATATTATAAATACGTTATGAATACGTACAATTTAAATCTTTTATTATCAGTGATTACCTTTTCTAATACCCATCGTATGAGATGAATGGAATGTTCTTTTTTGTCAGTCTGATTGATTCATCTTTTTTTATAGATTCACATTAATTACTACTAGAGTATAGGATTAGAATAAATACATACATTAAAAAAATATCCACGTGTCAGTTTTCTGTGTGTGATTATGATTAAAAAGAGAAGGGAGAGAAAGGGGAGGAAAAGATGAGGAGGAGGAAGAAGAGGAAGAAGAAGAAGACGATAAAGAAGAAGAAGAAGAGGAGGAGGACGAAGAAGAAGAGGCGGAAGAGGGGGAGGAGTGAGAGGAGTAATAATAATAATAATAATGGTAATAATAATAATAGAAGGATGAGGAGGAAGAATAGAAAGAAGAAAATGAAGAAATGTAAGAGGAGGAAGATGGTAATGATAGTGATGTTAATATATGAGGAAAATAGTAATTGTCTTACTGATGGTACTGCCAGTGATGATGATGATATTTGTAATAATAATGAAAATGAAGATGAAATTATGATGATGATAATGATAATAGTGATGATAATGATAACAAGAGTGAAAATAATGATAATGATAATAGTGATGATAATGATAATAAGAGTGATAATAATGATAATAATGATAATGATAATATCGATGATAAGAACGATGATATTTATAGTAATACAAGTAATAGTAATGATAATAATAATAATGATGATGGTAATGATAATAATAATAATAATGAAGTGATGATAATGTATATTTCACTATCTACCTTCTTTGTCTATCTGTCAGTCAGTCTGCCTGCATGTTTGTCTCTGTTTGATTGTCTGACTCTCTCTCTCTCTCTTTTTCCTCCCCATCCTTCCTCTCTCCTCCCCCTCCCTCCCTCTCTCCCCCCTTTCTCACTCCGTCTCTGTTTGAATCTCTATCTATCTCTCTATCTCTCTCTCTCTCTCTCTCTCTCTCTCTCTCTCTCTCTCTCTCTCTCTCTCTCTCTCTCTCTCTCTCTCTCTCTCTCTCTCTCTCTCTTTGTTCTCTCTCTCTCTCACACACTATCCTCCCTCTCCTTCTCTCTCTCTCTCTCACACACACACTACTCCCCTCTCTTTCTCTCTCTCGCTCTCTCCCTCACTTGCTCACCAAACACTTTTTAAGTCTGTATATAAAGATCTATGTGAGCTCTTGCTACATCTACAATCACATATGATGTTATTACGTGTACCCTATATAAATACGATAGAGGTATGTAGCAAGAAATCTTGTTGACATATCATGAAAGGAGATACCTACACAACATGACGCAAATGGTATGATATATTTTGACCATACAGTATGA
>NC_091589.1:5407843-5417843 GCF_042767895.1 Penaeus vannamei
AAGTTTGTTTATGCAGTATGGACACGTGTGGAGTGTAGAGAAATATTGCGCTGTCACCCGTTGATAGGGTAAATATTATGGTGACTAAAAATTGTATGTGTGTGTGCAAATCTGTATACATACAGTATGTGTATATGTGTATGTGTGTGTCTGAAAATACGTGTTCAGGGAGTTCATTATTTCCATAGCACCGTATGTGCAATTATGAATGTTTTTAGTCCACAGGAAAACATAATTTGCTTGTTTCATCTAAAGCTGCCTGTTTTCTAGGAAATAGTGTTTCGCGGAAATCTAGCTCTGCAGTGCACTATGTAGGCGTAAAGTACTTGCAGACTATTATAAACTAGAAAAAATTGATTTGGAAACAGAGGTGGGGTGAATTTAAACAGAAAAATACATCAAATGAGGAAATTATAATAGTGAGCCCTTTATTTATACTTTTCATAATTATTTGTTTATCATTTTTATTATTTTTTAGCTTTCGGAGTAGGTGTGGGTGATGCAGCTATATGTAAATATTGTTTTTGTAACTCTTTCAAGTAAATGACATCAAGACAATACGAGACGTAATATATAAACGCAAAAGTTCATGGCATATAAAGCTAGATAATATAAATGATAATAAAACAACTTTTTCAATTCCTTATCTTATACAACGTTGCAAAATATATATAGCTTTCCTAATCAAAGAAATTTCTCTGCCAGACATGATTTTTATCCATATTCTTTTATCAGGTTTTCTGGAAACGAATTAACAATTTTGGAGTCTAAAGTTGGTACTCTGTAATTGTTTATAAATCTTCAAAAGAAGTTCTCAAAGTAAGTTACGTAAGCAAAGGCTTTTCATTTCAAAGGCACAGAAGCGAAGCCAAGATCTAAGGAAAGGTGAGGGGGGAGGGGAGGGGGGAGGGGTCGGTGTGAGGTGAAATGAAGAGAGGGCATTTTTTGATGCTTCTCTTTTGTATGGATGATTGAATTGTTTTCTTATGTCTTTCCCTTTGACTTGTATGAGTTATATGTGGAATAAATTGTACTAAGTGTTGTGTGAATAGCTCAAAGAGTAAGTATGTACAAACATGATATTTTAAGATTAAGAATCGTCTCAGTCTAAAAAACAAAAACAAATTGCCTGAAACATTATGAAGTGTATCACACGCTATTTGAACGGTCACCCCACCACTGAAGTAAGTTTCTTAGACCACAAAAAGATTATATTAGAATCTCACCTTACTTCAGTTCCCCATTATTAACCATAAAACGGCGGACATCGTAATATTACGTCCTGATGGGGGAGGACGGGTGACGTAATATCCCGTCCATTGCTCGAATGAATGTTAATCTGTCCTGCTGAGAATGCCGTTCACTTCATATCACTTATTTCCTATAACGTTCTCACCTCCATAAACCTTTTCCTCATCTCACTTCTCCACACTGATGGTAGAAACAGTAATTTTACTGAAAAATTCGTCAAAACAGCAAAACGACTGTCCTTTCCCCGTCCCAGGAGATGAGAGGTGGCAGTCAGGACGGAGAGCTTGGGCGGGGAAGTGCAAAATCGCCCCCACATCTTGGGATCCCTCTGTGCCAAGGAGTCGTGTGATGTCTACGTTTAAATACAGACGGCATATCGGTAGGAGAAAGGAGAGACATAGATAAGAAAGAAAGAGAGGGGATGAGAAAGGAGTGGGAGAGAGAGAACGAGAGAGAGAAAGGGTAGAAATGTGAAGGAAAAGAAGTTCGCAGTTATGTAAAATAGTGTGATATTTTATAAATGTATAAAACTGTGTGCAAGCATCACACACACACACGTATATATATATATATATATATATATATATATATATATATATATATATATATATATATATATATATATATATATATATATATATATATATATATATGAGTGTGTGTGTGTGTGTGTGTCTGTGTGTGCGTGTATGTGTGTGTCTGTGTGTGCGTGTATGTGTGTGTATGTAATGTATGTATGTATATATATATATATATATATATATATATATATATATATATATATATATATATATATATATATATATATATATATATATATATAAAAGCACGCACATTTATAAATATCACACACAAATATATACCTATGAGTTTTGTAATATGTGATAATTAGTCTGTCCTGATCGTATGTAGTTTTAATATCCTAGTAGAGAGAGCTCTCTCTCTCTCTCTCTCTCTCTCTCTCTCTCTCTCTCTCTCTTTCTTACAAGTCAAATAAGCTGTTAAAATAGGACATGAGTAAAAAGACAACAGGGCGACATAAGGTAAAAAGTGTTTTAGAAGGATTCTCGTAAGTTAACTCTTTCCATGAACCAGGACGAGCGGAAATCAACAGGGCGGCATAAGGTAGACGAACACTGCAGTTAAACATCTGCGCAAAACGTCACATTCATACATAACAACCTTATTACAAGATCATTTGAAAGTTATATTATGTAATACTCTAATGCTCACGAAGAAGGCACAACTTATTGCGCATACATAATGTTGACAGTCTTCCCAAAATCTTAAAAGGAAAGCTGTCAACAAGGTTACCAGCTACCAAAATTCGTCTGCTTTACCGATAACCTTCAGTGATTTGTGTCGTTAGCGGTAAACACACGTATAACAGGATGGAAAATAGTGTAAACGCATTTTATGTTTACTGTATACATGAATTGTCTATTTGCGTAAAATGCTTTGCAAATAGTACGCAAGTAAGAAGTATTCACCATAATGGTGTGCGAATAGATTGTTTCGAATCCTCTGCATACTGGTTCGAATCCTTAGAGACAAAAAGTAGGCTTTATATTTGTGCTTTTTACTCTCATTATGAATTAAATAGCAAATATGTCACTTTCATTTGTCATTATAATTTCTTTATATTTTACGAAGCAAGATTTGTCTCGCATTCTATTAACTTATTTTATAATTAAAGATGTGAGAATCGAAAAGATTCATCAATATAGGCAAGTCTCCCCCTAAACACAAAGCGTTTTCTGTATGTACGTAATTAAAGAAAATGGTAGAAGGTATAGCGACGGAGACGTAGCAGCCATAAGCAAGAGGCAGACCGCGGAGCTCGCCAGGACAATACGCTGTCGCCATTGATATTATTTTCCGATTTATTTTATCATTTCAGTGTTTGTAATGGTTAACCATCGCTTCGTTTATACTTAGTGTTTGTTGCCGCATCCATAGTAAAGCACCAGAACTCATGACTTTATTTCCTTTGTCACGTAATTTTAATTGTTTTTCTATAATTGGAATTACCGTCATGTAGGGCATTTGGAATTTGAAAGAAAAAAGAAAGACTTTAAAGCAACGATAGCCTTTGAACATTCTTAGTGTTATCCAAGTACCCTTCCCTTCAGTTATAGTTAATAATAGATGAAAAAAATAAGTGTTCGAGTCGCCACTTCTCTCCCTGTTTCTCTTGATATTTAGCAGATACGCACTTCTTTCCTTTAAATCATCTATATTAATTAGTGTTCAGGAGGAAACGGGCCTTAATTTCCCGCTAAATTATGTATCGTAGAATGGCATGTCTAATGCACAAATTTACAATGATTTTTTTATCTTTGTGGTACTATACAGCATTTCGTATATATATATATATATATATATATATATATATATATATATATATATATATATATACATTTTTTTTTGTGGGGGGGGGGTTAGCTGCATATATAGAATGAACTTGTTTGTTTAGCTCAGTGATGTATAATGGTGGTATGCCGTATATGTTTAGGATATACTTAAAGTGTATCCCAATTATACAAAGGAGAACTTTGTGTTATATCAGTTATTATCAACATCATCATTAATGTCGTTATTATTTTTTTTATCCTTATCATTAATATCATCTTTATTATAATCATCGGTTTTATCATCGTCACTATCATCTCTGTAACTGTTATTATTATCATAATCATCATTGTCATTGTAATTATTATTATTGCCGCTATTATTATTAATGTTATTTTTCTTCTTCTGATTGTTATCATTATTCTAATTAATATTATTGTTATTATTACCATTATAACCATTAGTATCATTGATATGGTTCGTATTATCATTATTGTTGTTGTGTGTTAATAACAGTAATGATAAAGTCTAATTATTATTATCATTATTGTAGTTGTTGTTATTGTTATTATCGTTATAATCATAATACCAATAATAATGATGATGATAGTAATAATGATGATGATAGTAATAATAATGATAATAATCATTATTGCCATTATTGTTATCATTATTAGTGATACTATTGTCATCATTGTTTGTACTGATGTTATATCAAATTTCATCATTACCATTATTATCATTGTCAATAATTATTGTCATTATTATTATTCTCATCATTATTGTCATTGTTATCATAATCATCATCATCATTATTATTATCCTCATTATTATTGTTGTGATTACTATTATAATTGTTGATATTATTATGATTATTATTATCATCATCATTTTTTAAAACCATTATCATCATTATCATTGTTTTGCTGTTATCATTATCATTATTATTATTATTACTATTACTTTTACTACTACTGCTACTACTACTACTATTATTAAATTGGGTATTAATATTATTATCATTACTATTATTATTACCATTACTATTGATAGTAATAATAGTTCGGTGTTATTACTTTGACATGCGTATTAAATCAGTCATATATAGAGATACTGTTGCCTGCACTTACATATGGTATAGAGTAGGTATAGAAGAAGAATGGAAGAATGGGAGAGGAGAGCAAAGGGGAAAGCTGTAGAGGAAGAAAGAGGAAGGGGAGGGAGAAAGGAATGGAGGAAGGGAGGGAGAGTGAGGGGGGTAGGAAGGAAGAGAGGGAGAAAGAGGGAGGAGGGGGGAGAAATGAATGGAGGAAGGGAGAGGGAGCGAGGAAGAGGAAGAAGGGAGAAAGGAATGGAGGAAGGGAAAGGGAGAGAGGAGAGAAAGAGGAAGCCGGAGAGAGGGAGAAAGATGAAGGAGGGGGAAGAAAGAAATGGAGGAAGGGAGAGGGAGGGAGAAAGAGGAAGAAGGGAGAAAAGAATGAAGGGAGGAGAAAGGAGGGAGAAAGGGGGAAAGAGGAAGGAGAGAAAAAGGAATGGAAGAAGAGAAAGTGAGGGAGAAAGAAAGGGAAAGGGAAAGGGAGGGAGAAAGGGTATACAACGGAAGAGATTGGTTACATTTTCCACACTCGTAACGAGGCCACCATTCGACTCTATTACACTATTTAACAACATTATACAGCACTCTTGTTCTGAATCATTCTCACTTTCAACCATTATATGTGTCGGGGAAAGCAAGAAGGGAGAGAAATGGAGAGATAAAGAAAGAAATAGAGGGGAGCGAAGGGAGTGGACAAAAGCGAGAGTAGTGGGAGTGGGGGAGTGGATAGGGGAGAATAAACATACATATATATATATATATATATATATATATATATATATATATATATATATATATATATATATATATATATATATATATATATAAGAGAGAGAGACAGGCACAGACAGACAGACAGACAAAATAAAAAGAGAGAGAGAAGAGTGAGGGAAAAATACATTATTTGATAGATATATAGTAATAGAGAGAAAATGGGTTAGAACGGGAAGTTAGAGCAATGTTTAAGGATTTCAGAATTTTGTAAAATTATTTAAACTATAAAATATTATGTATATAATACATACTCGTACATAGACACACATACACACACACACACACAAACACACACACACACACACACACACATATATATATATATATATATATATATATATATATATATATATGTGTGTGTGTGTGTGTGTGTGTGTGTGTGTGTGTGTGTGTGTGTGTGTGTGTGTGTGTGTTTATATATCTTTATCTATATCTGTATCTGTATCAATACATATACATATGTTTATACATATATATATATATATATATATATATATATATATATATATATATATATATATACATATATACATATACATACATATATATGTATGTATATTTATATGTCTGCTCATATACATATACGTACACATACACAAGCATACACACACATACACACACACACACACACACACACACACACACACACACACACACACACACACACACACACACACACACACATACACACACACACACATACACACACACACACACACACACACACACACACACACACATACACACATACACACACACACACACACACACACACACACACACACACACACATATATATATATATATATATATTATATATATATATATATACATATATATATATATATATATAATATATATATATATATATATATATATATATATATATATATATATATATATATATATATATATATATATATAGACACATGTAGTTCAACATCCATTAAGAAGCAACTGCAGATAGTTGTTTTCAATGAACCAGGAAGTGCAAAGCAATGAAAAATAAAAAATCCTTCAGTCAAAAAACCCCCCCCCCCCCCCCCCTTCGCCGTAAAATAAGTCTTCATGAAGCAAGACGAGCCAACAGGGCGGCATAAGACCGAGTGTATTCTGCTGTCAAACTCCAGCGCAGACGGTTACAAACCAACACGGCAGCCATATTACAAGATAACTTGAAAATTGGATATTATGTCTTTCTAATAATTACAGAGAAGGCACGTTTCTTAGCGCATACTAAACGGTGACGGTTTTCCATAAAAAATAAATCCTTGTTAAAACTGCCAACACCGTTACCAGGAGTGTTGCCATTGATATTTTCACAAAACAGCTAAAGTGGATTTAAACAAAAAAAAATAAACATAAGAGCTAGACCTCTTATTTACCCAAGAAAAAAAAGAAAAAGAAAAAAAAATCACTAAATGTAGTAAACTTTTAACATTTCCCAGCGAGATCATAACAGAAATTCTAGCTCGAGTGAGAAAATCGCTAGAATGGCAACACTGGTTACCAGCTTGCCGAAATTTATCTGCATAAAGAAAGTCTTGCTGAAAAAGATGGAAAATATTGTACACGCATTTCATGTTATCTCCTAATTTTCTACATGTGCGCAATTATTTGGATATGGTACAAGTAAGAAATATCCATAAAAAATTGTGCGAATATGGTGTTTCGAATCCTCCGCACATTGATTCGAACCCTTAGCGACAAAATGTAGGCCAGTACATTTCATTTTTATACTCTTTTTGAAAGTGGAAATGTGTATGTTGGTTAGACTTTATTTGTCTCCACTTTCTTTATATCTTAAGCTGCAAAATGTCTTGTATTTCAAATTTTCTTACATAATTTTACAATGAAATATTCGATTATGGAAAAGATTCACACACTTAGAAAAGTCTCCCCTAATTACAAAACGTTTTCTGTAAAAGTTAATTAAAAGAAAATGGTTAAAGGGAAGGTAGCGGAAAACTGGCAGACTGGAGTTCGTCAGGATAAGATTATATCACCTTAAATTTTTTTTTTTTTTTTTCTTGGTGTTCTTTATCAATTCTTAATCTAGGCGTCGTGATTTCTAAGTGTACGTATATACATTTAAGTAGGATATATTCATATTCTTAGATCAATGTAGTATAAGGTCGGTGTGTCGTCTAATTATATCTATGATATACTTTTTGAAAGTTACTACGAGTACGGCAGAAAAGCCCACAATTTCGTGTTCTGCGCATGTATGGTGAAACAGACAAGGTGGTGGCGTCTTGACATGAGATGATACCACTTTCAATTAGTTAGGTTAGCTTACGTTATCTTAGGTTTGGCTTTATTACCCGGAAATAACGTGTATATGCGCATATTCGTATATGTGCCGTACGCCTAACCGCGAGAAATCGGATACGGTTTCCGTACGCGTAACACCGGCCATATTTTGGGGGGGCATCTCTTAGTCGCAATAATTGAGGACCAGTATTATATATTGATGATAAAGATACAAATTATTATTATTAGAATATTTGATATTATGATAATTATCAATGTCATTATTACAAT
The DNA here is from genome assembly GCF_042767895.1 of Penaeus vannamei. NCBI lineage: Eukaryota > Metazoa > Arthropoda > Malacostraca > Decapoda > Penaeidae > Penaeus > Penaeus vannamei. The sequence continues at coordinate 5,415,861 of NC_091589.1, forward strand.
TACCAATATCATTATAGCTTTTATCATTATCATCATAGTTATTGATATTAGAGTTGTTATTATCGTTACTATGTTCTTGTTTTCACTATTACTACTCATACTAATATTCTTATCATTTTGAAATGCGCATATATCGAGATATAAATACGGAAGTTAACGCCAGTGGAATAAATCAATTAGTTATCGTTCTTAACAGGAACGGATAGAAAATTAATCAACAAGATAACCTTCTGAAATCTAATTCATTCTTGCCACAGAAGCGAATGTTAACCTTATATAAGCAGATCTGTGGCGTGTGAAATATACTCGGAATTATGATTTATAAGTCTACGCACGAATGTTTTATCCACATCCAGCTGACATCGTTAAAAATAAATGTATTTATGCACCATTTCATGTTCCGGTTTTCTTAAATGTTGACCTCCATGGTTAAATCCACATAGATATTACATGCAATTATCAGGTAGTAAGATACACAATATGTAGTTTATAAGGATGCAGTGATGTACAGAAGTAGAATCCTGACAGAAGGACCTGAGTTCTGTTATGATTCGTGCAAATAAATCGTTATTCTTTCCCTTAGTTATTACTCAAAATCACACACAAAAAAAGTTTTTACATCACTTTGCCGAAACTTTGAAAAGCATTCTCAGCTTATAAACCTTCAATTACAATGTTTATGCATACGGCGTGAGTGAATAGTTCATAAATTACACAAAGAAGTACATTTAACATTTATGCCAAGAGCTGCAATAAGGATACAGTGACCTCGAATCGGATCCTGCCAGACACTAACACTCACCCGAACTCAAGATCCAGCCTGAAGGAGCCTGAGCAATAGCATCCTGAGGGTGATGGGCTCCTTCAGGATGCTATAACAGGCTCCTTCTGTCTTGCCATCCTCTGGGGCGGTGATTCCCAACCCTGGGGACTCCGCGAGAAACCGTAAAAATAACCGAATTAAGAATTCCTATTCAACAACACGTCACAAGCGCTTAGAGAGAGGGGGAGGGGGGGAGAGATATATTCATATTCTTAGATCAATGTAGTATAATGTCGGTGTGTCGTCTAATTATGTCTACGATATATTTTTTGAAAGTTACTACGAGTACGGCAGAAAAGCCCACAATTTCGTGTTCTGCGCATGCGTGATGAAACAGACAAGGTGGTGGCGTCTTGACATGAGCTGTTACCAAATTCACTTAGGTTAGATTAGATTATGTTATGTTAGGTTTGGCTTTGTTACCCGGAAATAACGTTTATATGCGCATATTCGTATATGTGCCGTATGCCTAACCGCGAGAAATCAGATACGGCCGCCGTACGCGTAACACCGGCCATATTTTTAGGGCATCGCTTAGTTGCAATAATTGAGGACCAGTATTATATATTGATGATAAAGATACAAATTATTATTATTAGAATTTTTAATATTATGATAATTATCAGTGTCATTATTATAATTATCAATATCATTATAGCTTTTATCATTATCATCATAGTTATCGATAGTAGAGTTGTTATTATCATTATTGTTGTTCTTGTTTTCACTATTACTACTCATACTAATATTCTTATCATTCTGAAATGCGCATATTTCGAGATACAAATACGGGAGTTAACGCCAGTAAAATAAATCAATGAGTTATCGTTCTTAACAGGAACGGACAGAAAACTAATCAACAAGATAACCTTCAGAAATCTAATTCATTCTTGCCACAGAAGCGAATGTTAACCTTATATAAGCAGATCTGTCGTGTGTGAAATATACTCGGAATTATAATTTATAAGTCTAAGCGCGAATGTTTTATCCACATCCAGCTGACATCGTTAAAAATAAATGTATTTATGTACCACTTCATGTTCCGGTTTTCTTAAATCTTGACCTGCATGGTTAAATCCACACAGATATTACAGGCAATTATCAGGTAGTAAGATACACAATATGTAGTTTATAAGGATGCAGTGATGTACAGAAGTAGA
>NC_091589.1:5430343-5432843 GCF_042767895.1 Penaeus vannamei
GAGCTTTTTTTTGCTTTTTTCTTAGCATTTTCACCTTTATGCTATCCCCCTATTACAGAATTAGCTTTGGTTCTAAGGTTCGAAGGTTCAATGTCTTCAGGTTTGTCCCTTTCCAAAACTCTATATATAGGGGCAACTTCGGTTCTAAGGTTTTAAGGTTCAGTGTCTCTAGCTTCACCCTTTCCGAAACCCAATTTTTCCCTTTATCTGAGAGAGAGAGAGAGAGAGAGAGAGAGAGAGACAGAGAGAGAGAGAGAGAGAGAGAGAGAGAGAGAGAGAGAGAGAGAGAGAAGAAGAAGAAGAAGAAGAAGAAGAAGAAAAGAAAAAGAAAAAGTGAGAGAGAAAGAAAGATACAAACAATAACAGAGACAGACGGACAAAAACACAAAGACAGAAACAGAAAGAAAGAAAGAAAAAGATGTAAAAAGAACCATCAGCATAATAACTCCGAAACTAATTAGTGTCGGTCGTAATTCTTTGGGGATTATTTGGTCTAATAGCTTTTGCAGAATGATTTCGTGATACCAGCCAATGGCACAGAAAGTGGAGTGTCTCCTAATTCGTTATTCTGTTCTTCCGTTTTTTTTTTCTTTCTTTCTTTCTTTCTTTCTTTTTTTTTTTTTTTTTAGTTTTTTTTTTTTTTTTTTTTTTTTTAGTTTTAGTTTTAGTTTTTTTTGTTCATTAGGATTTCGTCGGTTTTTCTTTTCAACGCTTGGGTATGAGGCTGTCCATCATTTGCCTAATCTCTGTCTCTGCCTATGTCTCTGTCTATCTATCTGTCTGTCTTTCTCTCTCTTTTTTCTCCCTCTCTCTGTCTGTCTTGACTGTCTTTTATTCTCTCTTATTCTCTCTCTCTCTCTTTCTCTCCACTCTCTCTCCCTCTCTCTCCCTCTCTCTCTCTCTCTCTCTCTCTCTCTCTCTCTCTCTCTCTCTCTCTCTCTCTCTCTCTCTCTCTCTCTCTCTCTCTCTCTCTCACGCACATAAATGTATACAGATATAGATACAGCGAATTTATGTTGACACAGACTCTTAGTGAGACTGAAACCTGTCTCGCAAAAATACTGCAAAAATACGAGACACACAAGGAACAGCGAAAGATAAGCCAGCAGTTGAGAGGGCGAAGAAGGCGACGAAGAGTAGGTCTCCTCAGTGTAGGACAGTGAGGTCGAGCAGGTGAGGAGTCTCTTTAGGAAAGGAGTCTTGGTAGAAGGTAAAAGAAAGTACGCCGCGTCCTGGATCACACGACGTCGAGGACATGGCGAGAGTAGTCCAGTTTAGCGGACGAACGGCGCAAGAAATCGATCTCACCATCCGGGTTCTGGGTCACAAAAGGAGGCGATGGTTTGAGGAGAAGTGTGTGTACATAACATTGTGTGTAGGTTTCCTGTCTCTGGAGTAGGAGTAGTGGTCAGCAGAGCGATGAACTGGGCGCGAGAAGTGTCCATCTTGAATACAAGCAATTAAACTATTTATTAATAATGAAGAAACGAAGAAAAACGTTGAATTGAAAATTCGTTTTTATAAACGTTTTAAAATAAGTTCTCTGATTTTTTTCCTGTACATATTTCAAGCAAGTGATTATTTTTTGTAGGGTTGATTCAAATAATCTGGGACATGTTTTTTTGGTCCATATGTTTGATTTTTGTTAACATATTATTAGAAAATTAAAAAGAACATTTTCTTTTGCTGATCAAATTTAGTATAAATTCATGTTTATCTTTAAATAAGCTATAAATTGAAAGGGGGTGCGAGGACACAGTTAATTTCTCCTGAGGGTGCGGACGTAAAAAGGTTGGGAGCCACTGAACTAGGGTATCCAAGAAGAGGACCATGTTGTCACCCCCGACCCCCCCCCCCCTCCTTCCACGACCGGCTTATGGGTATTGGGTCGCCCACAGAAATGACAGACGAGGGGAAGGAGAAAGGGAAAAGAAGGAAGGAGAAAGAGGAGAGTGGAGAGAAGAGTAAAGAGGAAGACGGAGGAGGAGAGAGAGAGTAGAGGGGGAGCATGGTAATTGAAGAGGAAGGGACTGATGACCTTGAACCTCAGGTGGAGATTCGCCTCGAGAAACAGGCTGCCAACTCCTTCAGGCGACGGTGGAAGGTAGCAGGGCGTTCTCGGGGGTCGCTGGTCAGGGGGACATAGAAACACCATCCGACGGGTCCCGGGCCTTCTGCAGAGATCAGGCACGGTCGAGTTGCCCTCGTCAGAAGGCAAAAGGGCGAAAGCCTCCCCGCGCCAGCTCTGAAGGGCCTCTAGGTAACGCCAGGAGGGAATAGGGTAGAGGAGGGACTCGAAGACCAGGAGGAAGGCACAACGAAGGAGAGAAAGAGAGACACATCAGGCAAGGAGAGATCAAACGAAGCATGAAATAATGTCAATGGAGCTAAGGGGGAGAGGGCGGAGAGCAAAGGAAAGACCGAAGCCAAAGAGTTGGTGCTGGTGAAGGTCAACTTCCGGGGATGATAGGTTGGTGACAGCGTCGGTGAGGGAGAAGCG
>NC_091589.1:5447843-5450343 GCF_042767895.1 Penaeus vannamei
CAGGAAGTTTGTGCTCTGAAATTGAAACCCAATCGTGATGTTATTAAAAGCATTATTTTTTGTTGTTGTTTATTGAAATATTACTTACCTAAGTTTGAAGTGTTTTTCTAACCTGGATATAACACGCGGGGATTTTCTTTTTGTTTTTCTTTTCACTATTGAGAGTTATAACTGCAGTTTGAGTATCCCACAACTTATAAAAATATATATTGATGAATTTTCATATACATACTTAATTGACGTGAAAATGTCAGACTTTGTTTTATCATTGTCCATAATATACATTAATGGCAACTCAACTCCATCTTTTCTATGGAGCTGATGACGTCATTACGTGTCAATACATGATTGGTGGGATTAACTAGCTCGTTCTGCGCATGTGCAGGAATTAATCTTGAGCTTAAAAGTTAATACTGTTCCAGAGGTGTATTAGAAGTTGATCCCGGACGTTGCTATTGCGCGTGTACTAGATATCTGGATTAAAATCTAATACTGGATTAACTTTTATGTCACGTTCTGAAGATGAAATACCATATTTGGTAGCAGGCTTTGTGGTACGTTGTTGAATATTCTCTATATAATTCATAGGAAGTATATAGAGTGACAGTGAGATGATAATGAACTGATAAAGTATTTGGAGATAGATGTTTGATGGCTAAGGTTCATTTTTTTGTGTGTTTTCGTTTTGGATTATATTCAAACTGTGTTAATTTAGCCAGTTAACAAATCTGAAGAAGGATCTTGATGAAATTTATAGAGCCTCTCTTTGTTCTGGAAGAATTTTTATAGTAATTACCAAACGGTGCTTGATTCATCAGGAGAAGCAAAAAAGGTTATTTATTTGCCTCACTATTAAATTTCATTATCAATGAGGAGCTAACGCTGACGGGGCCGCACAGGCGCATCCACCCTTTGTTTCTACCTGCGAGAGTCCTTCAAGGCGAGCCACCCGACAGGTGCTCAGCCCATCTCAAGCTCTTGATAACAGTTTTGTTCGATTTGCTCCAGCCACCAACCGAACACTTTCTAGCAGGCCCCCAAAGTCCTGGAACTTGGTCTTTATCCAGGAGACCTCTAGACCCAAGAGTTTCACTTCATTGCTGAACGCACCTAGAGCCACGACTAGGGTTTCCAAAGACTTCAATGGAATAGCAACAACGTCGGCAAATTCAAGGTCAGTAACCTTGATATTGCCCAGAGTTGCTCCAGAATGACTTTGAATAGTAGCTCTGCTCAGTATCCAGTCCATGCACGTGTTGAAAATTGTTGGAATTCCTCTCAATTTCAGGATCTCCCGGAGTGACTCCCGATGCACCGTATTAAATGCCTTCTCGAGGTGCAGCCCACGATTGAACTCACGACGGCGCTCCACAATGTCCTGAAGCGCCAGGATACAGTCTATTGTGGACTTGCCAGGAGTGAATCCAGATTGATCCGGCCTCTAGTGTGTGGTCTCTGATACTTCTGAGAAGGATGGGAGCGAGAACCTGGTATACTGAGCAGTCTGATGCCTCGGTGATTGCTGCAGTCCCATCGGCCCCCCTTCCCCTTCCAGAGAGGGATGACCACACCCCTCAACAGGTCAGGGGGAATGGCACCGGACCCCTAGATGGCAGCCAGGACAGCATGCAACCCACGCGCCATAGGTTCACCACCAGTTTTTAACAGTTCAGCTGGGATGCCGCAGATACCCGCTGCTTTACCACTCTTCAGCTTGGATATCGCCCCTCTAACTTCAGTCAGGGAGGGAGGATCCTCACTGATGGGTGGGTCCGGCAACAGGATCTCGGCACTACCTGCATCCAAGTTAACTGTTGGTGGGTCAGCCTGGTACAACTGCCCAAAATACTCAGCCTAACGCTCCCGCGCCGCAGCAGGATCTGAGACGATCTGGCCTCTTACTAAGCAAGGTCACGCAAGGAATAAATCAGACTGAAACGGAATTTCATATATTAAAATTAACGTTTTTGCTAACTGTAATAGTATTTGTAAGTCAAATTTTCCGTTTGATGAGTTATGTTTCATGACGAGGTTTGGTGAATCTATGAATTAGAGTTTGCAATATAACAACAACAATAATAATGATGGTGATAATGATAATAACAATAACAATATCAATAAACTATCAAATGAAATTGATAATAATAATAAGAAAATCATAATATTAATGGTAATAGTATTATTAATAACAAAAAAAAAAACTGCAACGCCAGAAAATTTGTTGAAATTTGTTTTGTTTTTTTTCCACACAGGACTTCCGTATAGGCAATCCACACATATGATTACACACAAATCATACCTATTACATTAATAATCAAGCGCGGGAGGTACCACTAGCAGATACCAGTTGTTTCGTTATTATACCATTTACTCCACTTGTAATAGTCGAAACATAAAAACAATGTACGAAAGAGTTCTTAGTAGTTTTGTTAGTACATGTGCGGAACATAACGGTGCACCATAACACTTCTATGGAATTGCTAGCTATTACGTGGGACTC
>NC_091589.1:5456613-5464113 GCF_042767895.1 Penaeus vannamei
ACACAGGGGAGGGAGGAGAGGAGAGGGAGGACTGGGGGAGGGAGAGAGAAGAGAGAGAGAGAGGAGGGAAGGAAAGAAGAGGGGAGGTGTAAGGGGGATAATAGAGGGATAAAAAGGAGAGAGGGATTGAAGAGAGAGAGAGGGGGAGGGAGAGGAGAAAGAGGGGAAAGAGGGGAAGAAAAGGAAGATTGAGATGGAGAACAGACAGAGAGAAAGAGAAGGAGAGAGAAAGAGAGAGAAAGAGAAATAAACAGAGAGAGAGAGAAACACTCTCACACACACACACACACACAGAAACAGAGAGAGACAAAAAATAGAGAGTAGAAAAATAGGAAAATGAAGGAGAAATGGAAAAGGAACATATAAAAGAGAAACAGAGGAGGAAGTAAGCGAGAAAAATAAGGAGAATGAATTAGAAATGGAAGAGATAAAAGAAGAAAACGAGAAAGAGGAAGGGAGTGGGGTGGGGGGGGGGAGAATAGGGCCAATGAATGTTATTCCAAGTGAGGAATGGATAGGAACGCAGAATATAAATTGTAGCGCAGTGGACGGCCAAGAGATAGAATCCAGAGTTATGGAAATAGCCTCCCTCCCTCCCCCCCCTCCTTCTCCCCATCACCCCCTCTCCCCTCCTTCTCCCCATCACCTTCCCCTCCGCCCCCTCCTTCTCCCCATCACCTCCCCCTCCCCTCCTACTCTCATCACCTCCCCCCCTCCTCCTACTCCCATCACCTCCCCCCTCCCCTCCTTCTCCCCATCACCTCCCCCTCTCCCCTCCTTCTCCCATCACCTCCCCCCCTCCTCCCTACTCCCATCACCCTCCCCCTCGGCCCTCCTTCTCCCCATCCTCCCTCCCCCTCCTTCTCCCCATCACTTCCCCTTCCCCCTCCTTCTCCCATCACCTCCCTCCCCCCCTCCTTCCTCCCCATCACCCCCTCCCTAACTTTCTCTCCTGCTCGCTTTCTTACCCTTCCTTCTCTACCTCATTCTCTCCCCTTTCATTCTCTCCCTCATCCCCTCTCTTTCCTTCTGTCCCTCACTCCCTCTCTTTCCTTCTCTCCCCTCTCTCCCTCATCCCCTCTCTTTCCCCTTCTCTCCCTCACTCCCTCCTTTTCACTCCTACAAAGTCCTCACCTTTCCTTTCCCCTCACCCCTACTTTTCCTCCTTCCCTTCCCCATACCCCCTCACGCTTTACCCCCTCACCCGACCCTAGCTCTAAACATCACCCCATACCTTCCCCTTCTCCCCATCCCCCCACTCCCCCCTTGCCATCCCGCCCACCCCTCCACCTCCCTCTTATCCCCTTCCCCTTTCCCTCCCCCTCCCCAATACCTCCTCTCGCCTTCCCTATCACCCCTCCCCCTCTCCCCACCCTCCTTTCCTCCCACCTCCCCTATCTCTCCCTTCCCCATCAACCCCTCCCTCAATTCCTCCCTTCCCCTGCCCCTCCCCCAATCCCTCCCTCCCCCTATCCCTTCCCCTCGCCCTATCCCTCCTTACCCCTCCCTCTCCCCACCAAGCCCCCTCCCCACCAACCCCCCCTCTCCCCTCCCCCCCCCATCCCAGCCCTCCTATCCTTCGCTTCAAGGAAAGTTCGCCCATTCTCTATCCGCTTAGGGTTTTATTGTCTACTCTGGCAGACGATCCCGGTCTGTTTGCTTCGTGTTTCGTGTGGGTTTAGGTGGGCGCTTGTGGAGCTCAAGTGGATCTTCGGCGAATCCGTCTGGGTGGAGGGAATCGGGAAGTGGGTGTGTGGATATTTCTGTGTGGGAAGTGTGGGAAGTGTGGGGGTGAGGTGGGTGGGGAAGGTATGGGGGTTGTATGTGTGTGTGGGAGGGGGGGGGAGGAGGGGTGTATGTGTGTGTGGCGGGGGTGTATGTGTATGGGGGTGTATGTGTATGGGGGTGTGTATGTGCGAGTGGTGTGTTTGTTTGTTTGTTTGTGTGTGTGTGTGTGTGTGTGTGTGTGTGTGTGTGTGTGTGTGTGTGTGTGTGTGTGTGTGTGTGTGTGTGTGTGTGTGTGTGTGTGTGTGTGTGCGTGCGTGTGTGTTTAAATGTAATTTGGTGTTATCATGTGTGATTGCGTGTATGTGGTTGCGTGCAAGAGAGTATTTAGGCGTATGAATGTGTATAAAGAGAGATAAAAGGCGATTAACGAAGTGAAAAAGGCTAACAAACACAGAAATAGAGAGAGGCAAACAGACAGACACAATTATACAATCGCACACAGCTACACACCGACACACACACACTAAAATAGATACAAAGAGAACGAGAGGCGCAGTAAACAGGTATATGAGTTGCTACGAAGAAAATAAAGGTATGATTTGAAGCTTACTATTCCTGGGTAGAGAGAGAGAGAGAGAGAGAGAGCGAGAGAGCGAGAGAGAGAGAGAGAGAGAGAGAGAGAGAGAGAGAGAGAGAGAGAGAGAGAGAGAGAGAGAGAGAGAAAGGAAAAGAGAAGCAGAGAAAGATAGAGAGAGAATGTGTGTGCATGTGTGCGAGAGAAAGAGAGAGAAATCGAGAGCAAACTCGAGAGAGAAAGAGCGAGAGAATTCGAGAGAGAGAGAAATCGAGGGAGAAAAATCAAGAGAAAAATCAAGTAAGAGAAAATTCGAGAGAAAGCGAGAGAAAAATCAAGAAAGAGAAATCGAGAGAGCAAAATCGAGACAGAAAGAGCGAGAGAATTCGAAAGAGAGAGAAATCAAGAGAGAACCCGAGGGAGAAATCGAGAGAGAAAAATCGAGAGAAAAATCAAGAGAAAAATCAAGAGAAATCGAAAGAGAAAGAGAGAGAAAAATCGAAAGAGCAAAATCGAGAGAGAAAGAGCAAGAGAATTCGAGAGAGAGAAATCGAGAAAGAAAAATCGAAAAATCAAGAGAAAAATCAAGAAAGAGAGATATCGAGAGAGAGAGAGAAATCAAGAGAGAAAAATCGAGAGAAAAATCAAGAGAAATCGAAAGAGAAAGAGAGAGAAAAATCGAAAGAGCAAAATCGAGAGAGAAAGAGCAAGAGAATTCGAGAGAGAGAAATCGAGAAAGAAAAATCGAAAAATCAAGAGAAAAATCAAGAAAGAGAGAAATCGAGAGAGAGAGAGAAATCAAGAGAGAAATCTAGGGAGAAATCAAGAGAGAAAAATCGAGAGAAAAATCAAGAGAAAAATCAAGAAAGAGAATTCGAGAGAGCAAAATCGAGAGAGAAATCTAGGGATAAAAATCAAGAGCAAAATCGAGAGAGAAAGAGCGAGAAAGAGAGAAACCGAGAGAGCAAAATCGAGAGAGAAAGAGCGAGAGAAAGAGAGAAATCGAGAGAGAAAGAGCGAGAGAAAGAGAGAAATCGAGAGAGCAAAATCGAGAGAGAAAGAGCGAGAGAAAGAGAGAAAGAGAGAGAGCAAAATCAAGAGAAAAATCAAGAAAGAAAAAAATCGAGAGAGCAAAATCGAGAGAAAAAAAATCGACAGAGAAAGAGCGAGAGAAAGAGAGGGTAAGAGAAAAAACGCGAGAGAAAGAGCAAGAGAAAAATCGAGAGAGAAAGAGAGCAAAATCGAGAGAGCAAAATCAAGAGAAAAATCAAGAAAGAAGAAAAATCGAGAGAGCAAAATCGACAGACAAAGACAGAGAGAAAGACCGAGCGAAAGAGAGAAATCGACAGAGAAAGAGCGAGAGAAAGAGCGAGAATAAGAGAGGGTAAGAGAAAAAACGCGAGAGAAAGAGTAAGAGAAAAATCGAGAGAGAAAGAGCAAAATCGACAGAGAAAGACAGAGAAAGAGCGAGAGAAAGAGCGAAATCGAGAGAGAGAAAGAGCGAGAAAAAGAGAGCAAAATCAAGAGAAAAATCAAGAGAGAAATCGACAGAGAAAGAGCGAGCGAAAGAGCGAGAGAAAGAGAGGGTAAGAGAAAAAACGCGAGAGAAAGAGCAAGAGAAAAATCGAGAGAGAAAGAGAGCAAAATCGAGAGAGCAAAATCAAGAGAAAAATCAAGAAAGAAGAAAAATCGAGAGAGCAAAATCGACAGCGAAAGACAGAGAAAGAGCGAAAGAGCGAGCGAGAGAAAGAGAGGGTAAGAGAAAAAACGCGAGAGAAAGAGCAAGAGAAAAATCGAGAGAGAAAGAGAGAAATCGAGAGCAAAATCAAGAGAAAAAAGAAAGAGCAAAATCGACAGAGAAAGACAGACAAAGACAGAGAAAGAGCGAGCGAAAGAGAGGGTAAGAGAGAAAACGCGAGAGAAAGAGTAAGAGAAAAATCGAGAGAGAAAGAGCGAGCGAAAGAGCAAAATCGAGAGAGAGAAAGAGCGAGCGAAAGAGCGAGCGCGCCCCGTAAACAAGCAAGCCCATTAATCTGCGTGAAGGTCTGCATCATCGTGCGGTGTTTCCCTTCTTGTAGTTCGCCGGGTCCGCTGTGATCCAATTATTCTTGGGCTCCTCCTCTTCCTGGTTTCGTTCGATGCGGCGACTTGGAACGAATTTCGGCGACTTCCTGTGTCTCTCTTGGGTGGTTGGCGGGGTGGTTGGGTGGTTGGCGGGGTGGTTGGGTGGTTGGCAGGGTGGTGGGGTGGGTGGGTGGGTGGTTAGGTGGGTGGCGGGGTGGTTGGGTGGGTGGTTGAGTGGTTGGTTGGGTGGTTGAGTGGTTGGTTGGGTGGTTGGGTGGTTGGGTGGGTGGTTGAGTGGTTGGTTGGGTGGTTGGTTGGGTGGTTGGGTGGTTGGTGGGGTGGTTGGGTGAATTTGGCAGGGGTGGTTGGGTGGTTGGCAGGGTGGTTGGGTGTGGTTGGCGGGGTGGTTCCGGTGGTTGGGTGGTTGGCGGGGTGGTTGGTTGGGTGGTTGGCAGGGTGGTTGGGTGGTTGGCAGGGAAGTTGGTTGGGTGGTTGGGTGGTTGGGTGGTAGGGTGGGTGGGTGGTTGGGTGGTAGGGTGGTTGGGTGGGTGGTTGGTTGGCAGGGTGGTTGGTTGGGTGGTTGGCAGGGTGGTTGGCAAGGTGGTTGGGTGGATTTAGGTGGTTGGTAGTGTGGTTGGGTGAGTGGCAGGGTGGTTTGGGTGGTTGGTGGGGTGGTTGGCAGTGTGTGGTAGGGTTGGTTGGCGGGGTGGTTGGGTGGGTGGCGGGGTGGTTGGCAGGAGTGGTTGGGTGGGTGGTTGGGTGGGTGGCGGGGTGGTTGGCAGGAGTGGTTGGGTGGTTGCGTGGTTGGCAGGGTGGCTGGTTGGGTGGTTGGGTGGGTGGGTGGGTGTAGGTGATGGATTGGGTGGGTGGGTGGTTGGGTGGTTGGCAGGGTGGTTGGTTGGGTGGTTGGCGGGGTGGTTGGTTGGGTGGTTGGGTGGTTGGCGGGGTGGTTGGCAGGGTGGTTGGGTGGTTGGCAGGGTGGTTGGCTGGTTCGCAGGGTGGTTGGGTGATTCGCAGGGTGGTTAGGTGGTTGGCTGGGTAGTTCGCAGGGTGGTTTGCTGGTTCGCAGGGTGGTTGGGTGGTTCGCAGGGTAGCTGGGTGGTTGGCAGGGTGGTTGGGTCTCTGTTTTGTCTCTTTCTCTCGCTGTAAAGTTGTTTGTTGTCCACTAGATGAAATGGATTTATTTAATGAAAATTAAGTTATTTTTCTCTCTGTCTGTCTGTCTGTCTACTATTTATCTGTCTCTATATCTATATCAGTCTGTCTATTTTACCCACTCACCCACTCTCTCTCTCTCTCTCTCTCTCTCTCTCTCTCTCTCTCTCTCTCTCTCTCTCTCTCTCTCTCTCTCTCTCTCTCTCTCTCTCTCTCTACTATCTCTCTGTATCTATATCTATATCAGTCTATTCATCCTACCCATTCACTATGTCTATCTGTCTGTCTCTCTCTCTCTTCTGTGTCTACCAGCCTGTCTCTATCTATCTCCCCGTTCCTATATTTGTATCAGTCTATCTCTCCTACCTATTCATTCTGTCAATGTCTGTCTGTCTCTGTCTGGTTCCTTCCCTCCCTCCCTCCCTCCCTCCCTTCCTCCCTCCCTCCCCCCATATCCCTCCTCTACCCTCCTCCTTCTTTCTCTTTTTCCTTCGCCCTTTTTTATCAAAATAAACGACTCTCCTGATATATAAATCGTACGGTCGGCCATTCACGCGACAAACACTAGGCGAACGAAACGATTCACTGAGCGGTGAATTATGCAACGGCGCTGCAAGACGACCCGTAAATAGGCGGAGACAAGGGACGCAACAAAACAGATCTCCATTTCGCTTTTCTAAATCTTTCATTTTTTTTCGTTTGATTTTTTATTATTATTATTATTATTATCATTATATTTTGATGTTATATAATTTTAGTTCGTAAATCCCATGTTTTGTTTTTTTTTCATTTTTTTATATTTTACACATATCCTTTTTATTTCTTTTCTTATTTTCCCTGTTCTTCTCTTTTACTGTCCTTCATTATTTATATATATATATATATATATATATATATATATATATATATATATATATATATCAAATGTTCTAAAAGCCTTTTCTTTGTGTTCAAGAAAGCTCGAGACCTTGTTCAGGTTATCGTGGTACTTTTTATTTATTCTCTCTCTCTCTCTCTCTCTCTCTCTCTCTTACCTCTTTTCTCTCTTGATCATTGTTGTTATCGTTATGGTGACAATGATAATGACATTAGTATTATTATTATTATTGTAATTGTAATTTATTGGAATTTTATTTAGGGAAGGATTCGTCTTCAGTGAACAGATGTATGGTTCCAGGCCTACGGCACGCTGCCACCGCCTGATTAGTAGGTTTGGGAACCGTGTATGTCGTGTAAGTGGGTGTGGGCGTTGTATCAGAGAAGGGCGGAAAGGAAGTACAGGATGTGTGTGCTGAGTGTTGGATGTGTAAGTGCATAGATGTGAAAAGGCGGATAGCGTAGGCTGAGCGTCTGTGTGGTCGTGTTTGGAAGAAAAAAGCAAGATCTTAGAATTCTTCTTCCCTTCGGTTTGCGCATCCGCCTGCTGGGAGCGGGGACCAAGGTGTGGCAAAATTAGTCTTTTTGTTTTTTTTATATCCGCTTAGTATACATAGCTTTATCTAGCCTTTTTGCAGCCTTTCAGGGGTTGCGAGATATTAGAACAGCAAGCAATGTGGTGTTTAGGAGACCCGAGTCCGAGAAAGATTTAGGCATCTAACCTCGGCCTAACCAGAACTTTAGTGGTGGTAAATAAGAGCAATTTATATTCTGACTGGAACTGAGTAAAAGCTCTACGACGGTACGATGCTTATTTAGAGAGCAAGTTCCACTCACTAGGGAGTTACATGTATTTTCAATTTAACAAAAATAGAAAAAAAAAGTTTTCATTACCGATTTATGAGAGCGGAAGTGATAAATATTAAATGATAAATGCACGAAACTAACACCAGGTAAACTTACAACGAAAAGTAAAAAAATGTTTTCCCGGAGTTGTCGTCCAAACTCCATAAGTACTTTTATTTGGGGGCAGGTCAGCATAAAAACATCCAAGTCCCTAAATTACGTTATACAGTTTACATCCAACCCAAATGGATGTTAAC
>NC_091589.1:5484113-5494113 GCF_042767895.1 Penaeus vannamei
ACGCCAACGCAACAAAGAGATGATACTACGTTTTCTATTGTTAATCTAATAAATGCTTAAATTTAAGAGAAGTTGCAAATCTCTTTCTTTGCAACAGCAGAATGGATTATCCTTTATGCAAGCAGACGGATAGCGCGGGGGGGGGGGGTGATGTAGCGTCTGTCCTCTTATGCTTGAAATGAGATTGTTATTTTGAAATACAGGGAGATACAAGTAATGCTGTTATTGATGGGAGCTTTGCAGTTGTACATTTTCTAATTTCAAAGGTTTTATGAAAGTGTTATACGAATACACACTCACACATATACATTTATATATATATATATATATATATATATATATATATATATATATATATATATATATATATATATATATATATCTCTCTCTCTCTCTCTCTCTCTCTCTCTCTCTCTCTCTCTCTCTCTCTCTCTCTCTCTCTCTCTCTCTCTCTCTCTCTCTATATATATATATATATATATATATATATATATATATATATATATATATATATATATATATATATATATATATATATATATATACATTTGCGCGTGTCTCTATGTAAATAATTCTTGCATATTTACGTACGCGTAATAAAAGGATTAAAAAGAAAATATAAAAGTCTTCCGGTGCATAAATAATGCATTAGCGTGTCCTTTATACAACTCTTCTTAAACGCACCACGGAATTCTAAGCTACATTTTCTCTTTCAACTTTTCCCTCTGTCCTTTGGCTCCCATCATCATCCTTCCCTTTTAACCAAGCCTTCTCTGTGAAAGGAGTTGCTTTTCTATTCATCACTCCTCTCCTTTTTCCTTTCTTTTTTTTGTGCGTGTGTGTGTGTGTGTGTCAGTGTCATCTCCTTCACAAAGTACGAGAGGCCAAAAGAACCTTTTTTTCTATTTTATTTTACGTTTTACCTTTTTATCTTTTTTACCTTTTTTTTTTTTTTTTTTTTTTTTTGTTTTGCTTTTTTTTTTTTTGCTTTTTCTTCTACTTTTTTTTTTTTTTTTAGACCAGCTACCTCTGCGGACGCCTGTGTTTGTTTACCATTTGCTTCACAGCCAGAGGGTCGTGGACTGATGCTGATGTCAATCTTGCTTCTCTTCTCTCGGTCATCTGCAAGATTTTCTTTTTTCTTTTTTTTTTTTTCTTTTTGACAGAGAGGGGGGAGGAGAGGGAGAGAGAGAGAGTGAAGAGAGATTGGAGTGAGAGAGAGAGAGAGAGAGAGAGAGAGAGAGAGAGAGAGAGGGAGGGGGAGGAGAGAGAGAGTGAGAGAGAGAGAGAGATGGTGGAGAGAGACAGACAGACAGACAGACTGACAGACAAACAGAATGAAAGAGAGACACTGAGACTGACAGATAGAGACACTGAGACATAGACAGATAGACTGAGACAGACAGATAGACAATCAGACAGACAGACAGACAGACAGAGACAGAGAGAGACACTGAGACATAGACAGACAGACAGACAGAAAGAAACAGAGAGAGACACTGAGACATAGACAGAGCGACCATAAGAGGATGTACAGATGAAAACCCAAGATCTACACCATTACCATCACGTGTGTGTGTGTGTGCGCGCATGTGTGTGTGCGTGCGTGTGTGTGTGCGTGCGTGTGTGTGTGTGTGTGTGAGTGTACGTGTGTGTGTGTGTCGTGCGTGTGTATGTGTACGTGTGCGTGCGCGTTTGTGTGCGTGTGTGTGTGTGTGTGTGAGTGTATGTGTGTGTGTGTGTGTGTGCGCGCGTGAATGTGTGTGTGTACGTGTGCGTGCGCGTGTGTGTGCGTGTATGTGTGTACGTGTGCCTGCGCGTTTGTGTGTGTACGTTTGTGTGCGTGCGTGTGCGTGCGTGTGTTAATCATTGAATCCCCTCCCATTTTCAGAGAGTCCCCCCCCCCCCCCGCAGGTTCCTTTCGAGATCGGGGAATCCCCTCGGAGGAATACATGCAAATGAGTGTTTTCGGAAAGGGAGAGAAGCGAAGGGGTAAACACACTCGGACACAGCGTCTCAAAGGAGAGCGAGAGCGTCTTCCATTAATCCCGATTGTTGTTCTCTTATCCTACTCTTCCCTTCCGTTAATCCCGATTGTTGTTCTCTTATCCTACTCTTCCTTTCCATTAATCCCGATTGTTGCTTTCTTATTTCTCTTATCCTACTCTTCCTTTCCATTAATCCCGATTGTTGTTCTCTTATCCTATTCTCCCTTTCCATTAATCCCGACTGTTGCTTTCTTATTTCTCTTATCCTACTCTTCCTTTCCGTTAATCCCGACGGTTGTTCTCTTATCCTACTCTTCCTTTCCGTTAATCCCGATTGTTGTTCTCTTATCCTATTCTCCCTTTCCATTAATCCCGATGGTTGCTTTCTTATTTCTCTTATCCTACTCTTCCTTTCCATTAATCCCGACTGTTGCTTTCTTATTTCTCTTATCCTACTCTTCCTTTCCGTTAATCCCGATTGTTGTTCTCTTATCCTATTCTCCCTTTCCATTAATCCCGATGGTTGCTTTCTTATTTCTCTTATCCTACTCTTCCTTTCCGTTAATCCCGATTGTTGCTTTCTTATTTCTCTTATCCTACTCTTCCTTTCCGTTAATCCCGATTGTTGTTCTCTTATCCTACTCTTCCTTTCCGTTAATCCCGATTGTTGCTTTCTTATTTCTCTTATCCTACTCTTCCTTTCCGTTAATCCCGATTGTTGCTTTCTTATTTCTCTTATCCTATTCTCCCTTTCCATTAATCCCGATTGTTGCTTTCTTATTTCTCTTATCCTACTCTTCCTTTCCATTAATCCCGACGGTTGCTTTCTTATTTCTCTTATCCTACTCTTCCTTTCCGTTAATCCCGACGGTTGCTTTCTTATTTCTCTTATCCTACTCTTCCCTTCCTTTAATCCCGACTGTTGCTTTCTTATTTCTCTTATCCTACTCTTCCTTTCCGTTAATCCCGATTGTTGCTTTCTTATTTCTCTTATCCTACTCTTCCTTTCCATTAATCCCGATTGTTGCTTTCTTATTTCTCTTATCCTACTCTTCCTTTCCATTAATCCTGACGGTTGCTTTCTTATTTCTCTTATCCTACTCTTCCTTTCCGTTAATCCCGATTGTTGCTTTCTTATTTCTCTTATCCTACTCTTCCCTTCCTTTAATCCCGATTGTTGCTTTCTTATTTCTCTTATCCTACTCTTCCCTTCCTTTAATCCCGATTGTTGCTTTCTTATTTCTCTTATCCTACTCTTCCTTTCCGTTAATCCCGATTGTTGCTTTCTTATTTCTCTTATCCTACTCTTCCCTTCCTTTAATCCCGACTGTTGCTTTCTTATTTCTCTTATCCTACTCTTCCTTTCCGTTAATCCCGATTGTTGCTTTCTTATTTCTCTTATCCTACTCTTCCTTTCCGTTAATCCCGATTGTTGCTTTCT
The DNA here is from genome assembly GCF_042767895.1 of Penaeus vannamei. NCBI lineage: Eukaryota > Metazoa > Arthropoda > Malacostraca > Decapoda > Penaeidae > Penaeus > Penaeus vannamei. Next base: position 5,487,543 of record NC_091589.1, read on the forward strand.
TATTTCTCTTATCCTACTCTTCCTTTCCATTAATCCTGACGGTTGCTTTCTTATTTCTCTTATCCTACTCTTCCCTTCCTTTAATCCCGACTGTTGCTTTCTTATTTCTCTTATCCTACTCTTCCTTTCCGTTAATCCCGATTGTTGCTTTCTTATTTCTCTTATCCTACTCTTCCTTTCCTTTAATCCCGACTGTTGCTTTCTTATTTCTCTTATCCTACTCTTCCTTTCCGTTAATCCCGACTGTTGCTTTCTTATTTCTCTTATCCTACTCTTCCTTTCCATTAATCCCGACTGTTGCTTTCTTATTTCTCTTATCCTACTCTTCCTTTCCGTTAATCCCGACTGTTGCTTTCTTATTTCTCTTATCCTACTCTCCCTTTCCATTAATCCCGACTGTTGCTTTCTTATTTCTCTTATCCTACTCTTCCTTTCCATTAATCCCGATTGTTGCTTTCTTATTTCTCTTATCCTACTCTTCCTTTCCATTAATCCCGACGGTTGTTCTCTTATCCTACTCTTCCTTTCCATTAATCCCGATTGTTTCTTTCTTATTTCTCTTATCCTACTCTTCCTTTCCATTAATCCCGACGGTTGTTCTCTTATCCTACTCTTCCTTTCCATTAATCCCGATTGTTTCTTTCTTATTTCTCTTATCCTACTCTTCCTTTCCGTTAATCCCGACTGTTGCTTTCTTATTTCTCTTATCCTACTCTTCCTTTCCGTTAATCCCGATTGTTGCTTTCTTATTTCTCTTATCCTACTCTTCCTTTCCATTAATCCCGATTGTTGCTTTCTTATTTCTCTTATCCTACTCTTCCTTTCCTTTAATCCCGACGGTTGTTCTCTTATCCTACTCTTCCTTTCCATTAATCCCGATTGTTTCTTTCTTATTTCTCTTATCCTACTCTTCCTTTCCGTTAATCCCGATTGTTGCTTTCTTATTTCTCTTATCCTACTCTTCCTTTCCGTTAATCCCGATTGTTGCTTTCTTATTTCTCTTATCCTACTCTTCCTTTCCATTAATCCCGATTGTTGCTTTCTTATTTCTCTTATCCTACTCTTCCTTTCCATTAATCCCGACTGTTGCTTTCTTATTTCTCTTATCCTACTCTTCCTTTCCATTAATCCCGACTGTTGCTTTCTTATTTCTCTTATCCTACTCTTCCTTTCCATTAATCCCGATTGTTGCTTTCTTATTTCTCTTATCCTACTCTTCCTTTCCATTAATCCCGACTGTTGCTTTCTTATTTCTCTTATCCTACTCTTCCTTTCCATTAATCCCGACTGTTGCTTTCTTATTTCTCTTATCCTACTCTTCCTTTCCATTAATCCCGACTGTTGCTTTCTTATTTCTCTTATCCTACTCTTCCTTTCCATTAATCCCGACTGTTGCTTTCTTATTTCTCTTATCCTACTCTTCCTTTCCGTTAATCCCGACTGTTGCTTTCTTATTTCTCTTATCCTACTCTTCCTTTCCATTAATCCCGACTGTTGCTTTCTTATTTCTCTTATCCTACTCTTCCTTTCCATTAATCCCGACTGTTGCTTTCTTATTTCTCTTATCCTACTCTTCCTTTCCATTAATCCCGACTGTTGCTTTCTTATTTCTCTTATCCTACTCTTCCTTTCCATTAATCCCGACTGTTGCTTTCTTATTTCTCTTATCCTACTCTTCCTTTCCATTAATCCCGACTGTTGCTTTCTTATTTCTCTTATCCTACTCTTCCTTTCCATTAATCCCGACTGTTGCTTTCTTATTTCTCTTATCCTACTCTTCCTTTCCATTAATCCCGATTGTTGTTCTCTTATCCTACTCTTCCTTTCCATTAATCCCGACTGTTGCTTTCTTATTTCTCTTATCCTACTCTTCCTTTCCATTAATCCCGATTGTTGCTTTCTTATTTCTCTTATCCTACTCTTCCTTTCCATTAATCCCGACTGTTGCTTTCTTATTTCTCTTATCCTACTCTTCCTTTCCATTAATCCCGACTGTTGCTTTCTTATTTCTCTTATCCTACTCTTCCTTTCCATTAATCCCGATTGTTGCTTTCTTATTTCTCTTATCCTACTCTTCCTTTCCATTAATCCCGACTGTTGCTTTCTTATTTCTCTTATCCTACTCTTCCTTTCCATTAATCCCGATTGTTGTTCTCTTATCCTACTCTTCCTTTCCATTAATCCCGACTGTTGCTTTCTTATTTCTCTTATCCTACTCTTCCTTTCCATTAATCCCGATTGTTGCTTTCTTATTTCTCTTATCCTACTCTTCCTTTCCATTAATCCCGACTGTTGCTTTCTTATTTCTCTTATCCTACTCTTCCTTTCCATTAATCCCGACTGTTGCTTTCTTATTTCTCTTATCCTACTCTTCCTTTCCGTTAATCCCGACTGTTGCTTTCTTATTTCTCTTATCCTACTCTTCCTTTCCATTAATCCCGACTGTTGCTTTCTTATTTCTCTTATCCTACTCTTCCTTTCCATTAATCCCGACTGTTGCTTTCTTATTTCTCTTATCCTACTCTTCCTTTCCATTAATCCCGACTGTTGCTTTCTTATTTCTCTTATCCTACTCTTCCTTTCCGTTAATCCCGACTGTTGCTTTCTTATTTCTCTTATCCTACTCTTCCTTTCCATTAATCCCGACTGTTGCTTTCTTATTTCTCTTATCCTACTCTTCCCTTCCGTTAATCCCGATTGTTGCTTTCTTATTTCTCTTATCCTACTCTTCCTTTCCATTAATCCCGACTGTTGCTTTCTTATTTCTCTTATCCTACTCTTCCTTTCCATTAATCCCGATTGTTTCTTTCTTATTTCTCTTATCCTACTCTTCCTTTCCATTAATCCCGATTGTTTCTTTCTTATTTCTCTTATCCTACTCTTCCTTTCCATTAATCCCGACTGTTGCTTTCTTATTTCTCTTATCCTACTCTTCCTTTCCATTAATCCCGATTGTTTCTTTCTTATTTCTCTTATCCTACTCTTCCTTTCCATTAATCCCGACTGTTGCTTTCTTATTTCTCTTATCCTACTCTTCCCTTCCGTTAATCCCGACTGTTGCTTTCTTATTTCTCTTATCCTACTCTTCCTTTCCATTAATCCCGACTGTTGCTTTCTTATTTCTCTTATCCTACTCTTCCTTTCCATTAATCCCGACGGTTGCTTTCTTATTTCTCTTATCCTACTCTTCCTTTCCATTAATCCCGACTGTTGCTTTCTTATTTCTCTTATCCTACTCTTCCTTTCCATTAATCCCGATTATTGCTTTCTTATTTCTCTTATCCTACTCTTCCTTTCCATTAATCCCGACTGTTGCTTTCTTATTTCTCTTATCCTACTCTTCCTTTCCATTAATCCCGACGGTTGCTTTCTTATTTCTCTTATCCTACTCTTCCTTTCCATTAATCCCGACTGTTGCTTTCTTATTTCTCTTATCCTACTCTTCCCTTCCGTTAATCCCGATTGTTGCTTTCTTATTTCTCTTATCCTACTCTTCCTTTCCATTAATCCCGACTGTTGCTTTCTTATTTCTCTTATCCTACTCTTCCTTTCCATTAATCCCGACGGTTGCTTTCTTATTTCTCTTATCCTACTCTTCCTTTCCATTAATCCCGACTGTTGCTTTCTTATTTCTCTTATCCTACTCTTCCTTTCCATTAATCCCGACGGTTGCTTTCTTATTTCTCTTATCCTACTCTTCCCTTCCGTTAATCCCGATTGTTGCTTTCTTATTTCTCTTATCCTACTCTTCCTTTCCATTAATCCCGACTGTTGCTTTCTTATTTCTCTTATCCTACTCTTCCTTTCCATTAATCCCGACGGTTGCTTTCTTATTTCTCTTATCCTACTCTTCCTTTCCATTAATCCCGACTGTTGCTTTCTTATTTCTCTTATCCTACTCTTCCCTTCCGTTAATCCCGATTGTTGCTTTCTTATTTCTCTTATCCTACTCTTCCTTTCCATTAATCCCGACTGTTGCTTTCTTATTTCTCTTATCCTACTCTTCCTTTCCATTAATCCCGATTGTTTCTTTCTTATTTCTCTTATCCTACTCTTCCTTTCCATTAATCCCGATTGTTTCTTTCTTATTTCTCTTATCCTACTCTTCCTTTCCATTAATCCCGACTGTTGCTTTCTTATTTCTCTTATCCTACTCTTCCTTTCCATTAATCCCGATTGTTTCTTTCTTATTTCTCTTATCCTACTCTTCCTTTCCATTAATCCCGACTGTTGCTTTCTTATTTCTCTTATCCTACTCTTCCCTTCCGTTAATCCCGACTGTTGCTTTCTTATTTCTCTTATCCTACTCTTCCTTTCCATTAATCCCGACTGTTGCTTTCTTATTTCTCTTATCCTACTCTTCCTTTCCATTAATCCCGACTGTTGCTTTCTTATTTCTCTTATCCTACTCTTCCCTTCCGTTAATCCCGATTGTTGCTTTCTTATTTCTCTTATCCTACTCTTCCTTTCCGTTAATCCCGACGGTTGCTTTCTTATTTCTCTTATCCTACTCTTCCCTTCCATTAATCCCGATTGTTGTTCTCTTATCCTACTCTTCCTTTCCGTTAATCCCGATTGTTGCTTTCTTATTTCTCTTATCCTACTCTTCCTTTCCGTTAATCCCGATTGTTGCTTTCTTATTTCTCTTATCCTACTCTTCCTTTCCGTTAATCCCGACTGTTGCTTTCTTATTTCTCTTATCCTACTCTTCCTTTCCGTTAATCCCGACTGTTGCTTTCTTATTTCTCTTATCCTACTCTTCCTTTCCGTTAATCCCGACTGTTGCTTTCTTATTTCTCTTATCCTACTCTTCCTTTCCATTAATCCCGACTGTTGCTTTCTTATTTCTCTTATCCTACTCTTCCTTTCCGTTAATCCCGACTGTTGCTTTCTTATTTCTCTTATCCTACTCTTCCTTTCCATTAATCCCGACGGTTGTTCTCTTATCCTACTCTTCCTTTCCGTTAATCCCGACTGTTGCTTTCTTATTTCTCTTATCCTACTCTTCCTTTCCGTTAATCCCGACTGTTGCTTTCTTATTTCTCTTATCCTACTCTTCCTTTCCATTAATCCCGACTGTTGCTTTCTTATTTCTCTTATCCTACTCTTCCTTTCCGTTAATCCCGACTGTTGCTTTCTTATTTCTCTTATCCTACTCTTCCTTTCCGTTAATCCCGACTGTTGCTTTCTTATTTCTCTTATCCTACTCTTCCTTTCCGTTAATCCCGATTGTTGCTTTCTTATTTCTCTTATCCTACTCTTCCTTTCCATTAATCCCGACTGTTGCTTTCTTATTTCTCTTATCCTACTCTTCCTTTCCATTAATCCCGACGGTTGCTTTCTTATTTCTCTTATCCTACTCTTCCTTTCCGTTAATCCCGACTGTTGCTTTCTTATTTCTCTTATCCTACTCTTCCTTTCCGTTAATCCCGACGGCTGTTCTCTTATCCTACTCTTCCTTTCCGTTAATCCCGATTGTTGCTTTCTTATTTCTCTTATCCTACTCTTCCTTTCCGTTAATCCCGACGGCTGTTCTCTTATCCTACTCTTCCTTTCCGTTAATCCCGATTGTTGCTTTCTTATTTCTCTTATCCTACTCTTCCTTTCCATTAATCCCGACTGTTGCTTTCTTATTTCTCTTATCCTACTCTTCCTTTCCATTAATCCCGATTGTTGCTTTCTTATTTCTCTTATCCTACTCTTCCTTTCCATTAATCCCGACTGTTGCTTTCTTATTTCTCTTATCCTACTCTTCCTTTCCATTAATCCCGACGGTTGCTTTCTTATTTCTCTTATCCTACTCTTCCTTTCCATTAATCCCGATTGTTGCTTTCTTATTTCTCTTATCCTACTCTTCCTTTCCATTAATCCCGACTGTTGCTTTCTTATTTCTCTTATCCTACTCTTCCTTTCCATTAATCCCGACGGTTGCTTTCTTATTTCTCTTATCCTACTCTTCCTTTCCATTAATCCCGACTGTTGCTTTCTTATTTCTCTTATCCTACTCTTCCTTTCCATTAATCCCGATTGTTGCTTTCTTATTTCTCTTATCCTACTCTTCCTTTCCGTTAATCCCGACGGTTGTTCTCTTATCCTACTCTTCCTTTCCGTTAATCCCGATTGTTGCTTTCTTATTTCTCTTATCCTACTCTTCCTTTCCGTTAATCCCGATTGTTGCTTTCTTATTTCTCTTATCCTACTCTTCCCTTCCATTAATCCCGATTGTTGCTTTCTTATTTCTCTTATCCTACTCTTCCTTTCCATTAATCCCGACTGTTGCTTTCTTATTTCTCTTATCCTACTCTTCCCTTCCATTAATCCCGATTGTTGCTTTCTTATTTCTCTTATCCTACTCTTCCTTTCCGTTAATCCCGATTGTTGCTTTCTTATTTCTCTTATCCTACTCTTCCCTTCCATTAATCCCGATTGTTGCTTTCTTATTTCTCTTATCCTACTCTTCCTTTCCGTTAATCCCGATTGTTGCTTTCTTATTTCTCTTATCCTACTCTTCCCTTCCATTAATCCCGATTGTTGCTTTCTTATTTCTCTTATCCTACTCTTCCTTTCCGTT
>NC_091589.1:5499113-5501613 GCF_042767895.1 Penaeus vannamei
GACAGACTCACACACGCACGCATGCACGCACACACACACACACACCTCCTCAACTAACACACACACACACACACACATAGACACCCCTTTCAACCCCCCACCCCGCACACACACACACACAAGCCCTTCTCCTAATCCCCCCCATCCCCCCCCCCCCCCCCGTACAGAGCACGCCCACCGCCCACACACCCAGCACATCACGCCCCCGAGCAGGTGATCTAAGCGAATGTATGAAACCTTAAAAGACCATGCTACTAACACCATATATATATCCCAGCCTCCCCCCCCCCCACCCCGTGTGTGAAGGCTACGACAAATCATATTATCTTATTATAAGACCTGATGGAACGTATACAGCAAGATCAGCGAGCGATAGATGTAGAACGTTCATGGGTGTTCAATAGACGTGTTCCGAGATATGCTCTTTGGTGTATGTAGACTTTGGTTATATTTATGTTATATATATGCTATAGGATATTGGGTTACGAGGTTATTAAAGGGAAGGTGTGTGTCTACTGAGAAGCGAAGATGGGGTTATGAGAGAAGTGGATAAAATGGGAAGAAGGAAAATGGAAGAGGAAGAGGGAGATAGGATGAGAAGTCGTGGAAGAGGAATTTTACAAAAGAAGAGAATAATTTAACAAAAGAGGAAGGAGAGAATATTAGAGAGAGAAATTTGTCAAAAGAGTAATAAGAGAATATTAGAGAAAGAGGAATTGGACAAAAGAGGGAGAAGACGGGAATATTAGAGAAAGAGGGAAATGAACTGGAAGAAGAAGCGATAAAGTGGAGAATATGAAGGAAAGGGAAAAGCGAAAGCAGATGAAGACAAAGAAGAAGGATAAAGGACGAATGAGAAAGAGTAGAAAAGAAGGAAAGCACATACAGTAGGAAAAAAGAAATAAGAAAGAAAATAAGGAATGAGGAAAAAGAAGAACCGGGAGAAAGAACGAAGAGAATCAGAATATAAGATCATGGAAATACACAAGAAAAAGTCAAATAAGAAAAAGAAGAAAATTAAATAATAAAAGAGTTACAGAAATCAGTTGAAGAAAGAAGGAAGGAAAAGACAACGAACAAGAATTAGAAGAGACATGTGGATAACAAACTCAAACATAAAAATAGACAAGAATAAAGATTAAAAATAGAAAAGAAAAAAAACTGGAATAATCAACAAAAATCGAAGAAATTCAGGAAAAATAAATAAAAACAAAGACAAAGAAACGAACGAAAGAAAAAGAAGGAGAAAATACAGAAGAAAAGACACACAAAAAAAAATCGTTCACAATACCAGAGTTACCCCACAAAAAGAAAAAAAAAACGAAAAAAAAAAAGTCACCCCCAAGCAAAAAAAACGTGATTCCTCTTCAGTAAAAACTAACACATTTTCCTGAAATATTCTGAAATAAGGCTTCCTGAATGAACTGAAACCAGAGAACATTTTCTGTGACCAACGCTCTTTATATCCTTTGTTGACGAATAATCCTTTGTTCTATGTATCAGTATCATAGTTCTCGTGATCATTGGTATTATTATTGGTATCATTATTATTATTATTATTATTATTATTATTATTATTATCATTATTATTATCATCATTATTATTATTACTGTTGTTATCATTAGGATTATCTTATCATCATCATTTTATTGATATCTTTATTATTATCATGATTATCATTATTATAATTTCTATTAGTAGTAGTAGTAGTATTACTATCATTATTATTATTACTACTATTATTATCATTATTATTATTATTACTATTATTATTATCAGTATTATCAATACTGTTATTATCATTATGATTATTTTATTATTATTATTTTATTATTATTACTATTATCATTATTATCTATCATAATTTGTATTATCATTATTGTTATTATTATTATTGTTATCATTATCATTATCATCATTCCTATTGTTATCATTATAATCAATTGTTATCTTTATTCTATTACCATTGTTGCTATTGTCATTACTTTATTATTATTATTATTATTATTATTATTATCATTATTGTTATTATCAGTATTATCGTTATCATACTGCTATCATTTTCATTACTATTATCCTTATAACTATTGCTGTTATTATTACTCTTGTTTTATCATCATTACTATTGCTATCATCATTATTAATGTTATTATTATTATTATTATTATTATTATTATTATTTTTATTATTACTATCATTATCATAATTGTTATTTATATCATCATTAATAGTAGTAGTATCATTACTATTTCTATAATTATTACTATTGTTATTATTATTATAATTATCATTATTATCATTATTATTAATAATATTATTATTGTCATTATCATAATAATAATAATAATAATTATTATTATTATTATTATAATGATTATTATTAATATTATTATTATTATTATTATTATTATTATTATTATTATTATTATGATCATTATTATTATTATTATTATCGTTATCATCATTATCATTATTATTAATATTTTCATTATTAATATC
>NC_091589.1:5506613-5509113 GCF_042767895.1 Penaeus vannamei
ATATATATAAACCCGTAAATATATATCAGAAAGAAAAAGTTGATCTGTTTATGAACTATTTCCTTTTCAAACGAGTGCTCTGCACTGACAAGAGAAAATTCATACAGGGAGAAGGAGCAGCGTCCTCACTTAGAGCTGCGAAGGGGGGGGGGACGACACTCGGAACAAACAACGGGTGACTGAAAGGTGGGAGAGCGAGAGGTTGACACGTGCCCGTATGAGGGACAGGGGAATGAGGGGAACGGAGGAATGAGAAGAACGGGGGAATAAGGGTGTGGGTGGAGGAATGAGAAGAACGGGGGAATAAGTGAAACGGAGGAATGAGAAGAAAGGGGGAAAAAGGGTGTGGGTGGAGGAATGAGAAGAACGGGGGAATAAGTGAAACGGAGGAATGAGAAGAACGGGGGAATAAGGGTGTGGGTGGAGGAATGAGAAGAACGGGGGAATAAGTGAAACGGAGGAATGAGAAGAACGGGGGAATAAGGGTGTGGATGGAGGAATAAGAAGAACAGGGGAATAAGTGAAATGGAGGAATAAGAATAACGGGGAATAAGGGTGTGGATGGAGGGATAAGAAGAACGGGGGAATAAAGAGTGTGGATGGAGGAATAAGAAGAGCAGGAAAATAAGGGGAACTGGGGATAAGAATAACAGGGGAATAAGAGGAACGGAGGAATAAGAGGAACGGAGGAATGAGAAGGAAGGATAGGAGAGCGAGAGGTTGACCTGTGACCATACGAGGGACAGGGGAATAAGGGGAACGGAGCAATAAGAAGAACAGAGGAATAAGTGAAACGGAGGAATAAGTAGAACGGGGGAATAAGAGGGACGGAGGAATAATAGGAACAGGGGAATAAGAGGAACGGAGGAATAATAAGAACAGGGGAACAAGAGGAACGGAGGAAGGAAAAGGAAGGATAGGAGAGCCAGAGGTGACATGGGACCATACGACGGACAGGGGAATAAGGGGAACGCAGGGATAAGAAGAACAGCGGAATAAGAGGATCGGAGGAATAAGAACAGAGTAATAACTGAAACGGAGGAATATGAACAGAGGAATAACTGAAAGAGGGGAATTAGAGTGTGGACGGAGGAATAAGTAGAACAGGGGAATAACTGAAATCGAGGAATAAGAAAAAAACAGGAGAATAGGAGGAATACGAACAGAGGAATAAGAGTGTGGACAGAGGAGACAGGGAATAACAAATACTCGCCAGCGTCCTCCTCCTCCTTCCTCTCTCCCTCTAGCGCAAGGACAGTAAATAAGCGACGAAAACAGCGATGGGTGTACGTTTAACATCCCGCGTGTACGTGGCTTGACGACAGAGCGACAAGTGCACAGAGAGAATGGGAAGTGTGTACACGAGCGAGAGGGTAATAGGGCGAGAGGAGCTGGAGAGGGAGGGAAGAGGGGAGTGAGGAAGGGGAGGGGGGGAGGGGAGGGGGAAGTGAGGAAGGGGAAGGGGGGAGGGGAAAGTGTGAGGATGGAGGGAGAGGAAGGGGAGCTGGAGAGGGAGGGAAGAGGGGGAAGTGAGGAAAGGGGGAGAGGTAGGGGGGGAGGGGGAAGTGAGGGAGGGGGAAGTGAGGGAGAGGAAGGAGAAAGGGGAGAGAGGGAGGAGGGAGAGGTTGAGAAGATGGGAGAGAGGAAGAGAAGAGGGAAGAGAGGGAGGAGGGAGAGGTTGAGAAGAGGGGAGAGAGGAAGGAGGAAGAGGTTGAGAAGAGGGGAGTGAGGGTGGAAGGACAGAGAGAGGAAGAGAAGAGGGGAGAGAGGGAGGAGGGAGAGGTTGAGAAGAGGGGAGAGAGGAAGGGAAGAAGGGAGTGAGGGTGGAAGAACAGAGCGAGGAAGAGAAGAGGGGAGAGAAGGAGAAGGGAGAGGAAGAGAAGAGGGGAAAGAGAAGCTGGAGAGGAAGGGAGGAGGGGAGTGAGGGGGAAAGGAGAGGAAGTGAAGAGGGGAGACAGGAACTGGAGAGGAAAGTAAGAGCGAAAGGGAGGTTGGATAAAGAGGGAGTGAAGAGGGAAATGAGACTAAACGAAAAGAAGGGAGGAGGGGAGTGAGGAGCAGGAGAGAAAGGGAAATGGGGAGACAGGGAGGATGGAGAAGAAGAGAATAAGAAAGAGGAGAGGAAGATAGGGACAAAGGGATTGCGGAGACGTCGGAAAGGAAATGAAGCAGAGAGGGAGAAAGATGGGAATAGGGAAGGGAAGTGAGGGAAGTGAGGAGGCAAGTAAGGGAAGAGGGAGAGAGGGGGGAGTCGAAGGGAAAAGGAGGAGAGAGAGGGAAGGATAAAGGGGAAGAGGGAGAGACGGGGAGACTCGAAGGGAAGAAGAGGAGAGAGAGGGGAGGAAGAGGTGAAGAGGAGTTAAGGAGGGGCAGGGATGGAAGAAGGAAGGAAGAGGAGGGAGAGGGAAAGAAGAGGGGAAGAGAGAAAGCGGGGGTAGAAGGGAAAGAAGAGGAGGGAGAGAGGCGGAAGAGGAGGAGGGAGAGGGGTGAGAGAGGGGAG
>NC_091589.1:5539113-5541613 GCF_042767895.1 Penaeus vannamei
GGATCACTATTGCGGTTCAGCTTTTGCAAAATCACAACACGTAGTTTTTTTCACAAATCCCTGAATTGCACAACTAAAGCTACTATGACATAATTGCGGTTAATAGATGTTTGTTTAAAATTGTCACACTTTTTCGTAGAAGAGATGTAGAATCAAGTTTAACCGACCGGGTATAACAGAGCTATAGAAATATACAGTAGTTTAGTTTATTTAATCAAAATACAAAGTGTAAAAGGTTTATAAGTAATCTGACACATGGGAAGTAACTGACTATATCTCCTTTCACTGATGTCTTCTAATATTCTGTTCGTAATATTCCATTTGTAATGAATATTTTTACTTTGCCTCTTGACTTGACACTACTGTTATCTGGCTAAAGAGGTCGGCAGCTGTTTTTAAAATGCACTTATGCAGGAAACAAGCATTCGCATAATTGAGGTCAGAGTGCCGTTTTAGTCGTAAAGAGACAATTTGCTGGGATTCTGTACCTATCTTTTCGTAAGAGGATAAGCTAGACTGTCTTTCCTTTCTTTTCCTTTCTTTTCTTTTCTTTTTACTTGAACTGAGAGGTAAGGAAAATGAAAAATAATGTTTTTTTTTTCTTGCTCTGGATTGTCTTGTTATATTTTTCTTACTTACAAAGTTAGTATCGCCGTTTTTCACAGGTATTCAAAAAACATGTTTGCGGAGATGAGAGCTTCGTCAGATGCATTGCAAATGATGATCTCTGCAACATGAAAGACGGAGCTTAAAGAGACATTAGGGACAATAGCAACAAACTCTTTTTTCTGTTTAATATCTCATCATTTCCCTAAATTTTCTCTCGTATATTCTTCCATGCATACATTTCTAAAAGACCCTTTCACACAATCACTTTTCCCATCATAATTTGTGTACCACATCTCTCTTGTAAACAAACATAATACCTATAAAAGAAGACAAACTAGTTCCTGAGAATCATACGAGCCTCCACATACAGTGGCTTAGATAAATATCATGTAAATTATGTATATTATAAAAAAAAAAAAAAAAAAAAAAAAAACTGAAATAATTGGTTATGCAGTACGCGAACTACTTTTATTCTGTTCATCAGTGAAAAACAAACCTACAGTTTAGATTCTCTATAGCCTAAGATCAAGACGAAAATCAGTCAAATGAAAACAGTCGACGCAAAAAAAAAAGAAAAAAAAAAAAAGTGAAAATTGACGGAAAGGGGTTAGTGAGCTAAGACCTTGTAACATTTATAAGTATATTTTAAGTATCAGTATTTCTCTAAATCTTTCACACATTTTCATAAATGTGACCTTTTGAGCTCGGTTGAATGCATCAGTATCATTCCAAATCTCTTTCTATACATATATATATATTTTTTTTTTTCATAAATGTAATGATTTAGTAAATAAAGGGCGCGACCATAATAAATAATAGTGTTACTACTATTACTATTAAATAAATACATATTAGATTACTATTAAATATATACTTAAATAATTACTATAAATTAGATACTTAAATAATTACTATTAAATAGATACTTAAATAATTACTATTAAATAAATACTTAAATAATTACTATAAAATAAATACATAAATAATTACTATTAAATAAATACTTAAATAATTACTATTAATCAAATACTTAAATAATCAATATTAAATAAATACTTAAATAATTACTATTAAATAAATACTTAGATAATTACTACTGAATAAATACTTAAATGATTACTATTCAACAAATACTTATATAATTACTATCAAACAAATACTTAAATAATTACTATTATATAAGTACTTAAATAATTACTATCAAATAAATAGATTAAAATACTATTAAATACTAAATAAAAGCATATTAAATTACTCTTAGACACATACACGGCAACCACACATGCGTGAGTAGGAAAATGTGCCTCACGAGAAATGAAGATATTCGCCGGACACGCAAAATTGCATGAATATTCTCATTAATGCGAATGCTGTGACAAGGGAAATTTAACGGACAGATTACATGTGCGTTATTTATGTATGTACTTACACGCACACACGCATCCATACGCGTATATATATCTAAAAACATGAGCGTGCAAGTATAAATCTTAATGGAAATGCATATACATACATACAGACACAGACAAACACACTCACAGACACAAATACACGCACTTCTATATACATCTAAACACATACACATGCATCCACGATATCAAATCCATGTATCAATACGTACATACGCACATACACATCTAAACACACACGCATACACATAAGCACATACACGTAAGCACATAAGCATACACATAAGCACATACACATCTAAACACACACGCATACACATAAGCACATACATGTAAGCACATAAGCATACACATAAGCACATACACATCTAAACACACACGCATACACATAAGCACATACACATAAGCACATAAGCATACACATAAGCATACACGCATTTAAACACACACACATATACACACGATACAAAAGGCACGTATCA
>NC_091589.1:5568016-5570516 GCF_042767895.1 Penaeus vannamei
GAATAACAGAAGGAATAACAAGAAAGAGTAATAAGCGAAAGAAAGAATAACAAACAAAAGGAAGAATAACAAGTGAAAGAGTAACCGAAAGAATAACAAGAAAGAGTAATAAGCGAAAGAAAGAATAACAAGAAAGAATAACGGACAAAAGAAAGAATAACAAGAAAGAATAACAAACAAAAGACAGAGTAATAAGCGAAAGAATAAATGAAAGAATAACAAGCAAAAGAAAGAATAAGATACATGTAAAGATGCCGAAAAAAATATATTTAATGAAGATCTCGTCAAGTATTTAAATCTCTCGTCGCTGCCATTGTTATTGTTACTATTAATAACGTTACTGTTGCTGATTTGTTGTTTTTTTGTTGTTATTCTTGGTTTTGTTATTCCCGTTGGTTATTATGAACGTTATTGTTATCATCGTAATTGTGATGATAATTGTTATTATTGTTAATATTTTCATTGTAATTATCATCACCATGATTATTGGTATTACTATTATTGTTATTATTATCATTATTGTTATTATCACTGTTACCATTATTTTCATTATTGTTATCATTATTGCTGTTATTGTCATTATTATTGCTCTAATTATTGTTGCTATCATCATTGTTACTATTATTATCATTATCATTATTGCCTTCATCATTATTAGTATTAGTATAATTGTTGCTGTCATAATACTCTTTAGTGTCATCATCATCACCATGATCACCATCACCATTACCATTTCATCAATATTATTACCATCACCATAATCATCATCATCCCTATAATCATCATCATCATAATCATCACCATCATTATCCCTATGATCATCATCATCATCATAATCATCATCATCATCATCATAATTATCATCATCATCATCATCATAATTATCATCATCCCCATCATCATTATCCCTATCATCATCATCACTATCCCTATCATCATCATCACCACCATCATCACCACCACCATCCTCATCCATTCCCCCTCTGTTATCACCTTCCATTCCTTTCTCCTCTTTTAACCAACCCTTTCCCATCCCCAGTCTGCATCCTCCTTTCATCACCTTTGTTCTCTCTTGTTCATAATAACACTAATGGAATTTCAGCGCAAGCACAGATTTAATCGTGACAAAGGCTCTGCGCTTTTATTTTCATTTTCCAAAATACTGGACGATTATTTTTTTAGCATCAAATTACGGGAACGGAACAAAAATATATGGAGAGAATGATAGAATGAATAACAAGAAAGAAATAACAAGCGATAGAGGAATAACAAGTGATAGAATGAATAACAAGAAAGAAATAACAAGCGATAGAATGAATAACAAGCGATAGAGGAATAACAAGCGATAGAAAGAATAACAGAAAGAAATAACAAGCGATAGAATGAATAACAAGCGATGGAGGAATAACAAGAGATGGAGGAATAACAAGCGATAGAGGAATAACAAGCGATAGAGGAATAACAAGCGATAGAGGAATAACAAGCGATAGAGGAATAACAAGCGATAGAGGAATGACAAGCGAAAGAATAACAAAATAAAGAATAACAAGCGACAGAAGAATAACAAAAGAAAGAAAAACAGAAAGAATAACAAGAAAGAATTACAAACAAAATAAAAAATAACAAGCGATAGAAAGAATAACAAGCGGCAGAAGAATAACAGAATAACAGAAAGAAAAGAAAAAATAACAAACGAAAGAAAATATAACAAGCGGTAAAGATATCTTATTGCAACCATGCATATTTGTGTTTTTTTTTTCTTTCTTTCTTTCTTTCTTTCTTTCTTTCTTTTAATAATGCTGGATAGATTTAGGAGCAGATGAGGTGCTTATTTTTCTCTCCTGTTTTATCTTGTGCTTCTTTTTGTTCTTCTTGTTCTTGTTCTTCTTCTTGTTTTGTTTTCTTCATGTTCTTGTTCTTTTGGTTCTTCTCTTAGTTCCTTTTTTTGTTCTTCTTGTTCTTCTATTTTTTTTCTTGTTGATTTTCTTCTATTTTTTTCCTTTTTTTCTTATTCTTTGTTCTTCTTTTTGCTCTTCTTCCTATTTTTCTTCTTCTTCTTTCTCCTTTAATTCTTCAAATATAACCAAGAAAAAAATATTTATAAATACACATTCATTCATAAACTTAAATCAATTGGATTTTGTCATTCGTTCCCGCAGGCTTTGTCCTTTGTGTGTGTGATAGTTAATTAGTATTGGTGTTTGAATCTGATAAACGAGCGAAATGAAACGGGAAAGAGATGATAGCAAATTCGGGGATAATTGAAGTAATTGTAATGATGTTGACGATGTCGTTGGCGTTAATGGTGATCGTTTTCATTAATTTTATCATCACAATTATTGTGGGTATTAAGTTTATTGCTGTTATTTTCACTTCTATCGGTATTGTCCTTATTGTTTTTTTTTTTTTTTTTTTTTTTTTTTTTTGGGGGGGCGGTTCTCTTTTATATATTTAATGAATGAATGAATATATATATATATATATATATATATATATATAT
>NC_091589.1:5575516-5585516 GCF_042767895.1 Penaeus vannamei
CACACATATCACACACACACACACACACACACACACACACACACACACACACACACACACACACACACACACACACACATATATATATATATATATATATATATATATATATATACATATATACATATATATATATAAAGGGAGGAAGAGGAACAAAAGATAAAGCGGCGGGAGAATAAGAAAGGAGGGAGAAAGGAAGGGGCGTTATCGGGCTGAAGGGGCGTGGCGTCGCAGAGATAAGACACGACCTCGGCGATCGGAGGAAGCCCGGGATGATGTACTTTTATATATATATATATATATATATATATATGTGTGTGTGTGTGTGTGTGTGTGTGTGTGTGTGTGTGTGTGTGTGTACATATACATGTATGAATGTGTGTGTGTGCATATATATGTGTGGATGTGTGAGTGTGTTGGATGAGTATATGCATGTATATATATGTGTGAATGTGTGTGTGTGTATGTATGTGTGTGAATATATATGTGTGAGTGTGTGTGTGTGTGTTTGCGTGTGTATGTGTGTATGCATATATATGTGTGAATATGTGAGTGCGTGTGTGTGCGAGTGTCTGTGTGTGCGTGTGTGTGTGTGTATGTGTCTGTGCGTGTGCGTATACGTACTATATATCTTTATCTCCGTCTTTTACGAAGCAGGACAAGCAAGTTACGAGTCCAAACATATATCCATAAACCACTTCCCTCTTCTCGCTTTTGTCTGATGATCCGTTTTCTTGTTTTATGTCATTTCTTTCGCCAAAGTATTTTGTGATCTGGCACTCGGTTCAACGCAATCAACTAAAAGGTTTTGTTTGGTCTCTTTACTGACTTTTCCTTTTTTTTTCTTTTTCTCTTCTTCTTGTTTTTTATTTTTTGGATTATTTATTTATATTTATTTTTGGATATTTGGTTAATGGTAAATGATTTTCGAAGGTAATAAACTGTTAGATTGAGAAATTAACTTTCACGCCTTTTGATTATTGATTTCAATTTTTTTTTTTTTTCTTTTATTTGATAAATGATAAAAGATTTTCGAAGGGAATAAACTGTTAGATTGAGAAATTAACTTTCAACCTTTTTTGATTATTGATTTATATTTATTTTTGGATATCTAATAAATAATAAATGATTTTCGAAGGTAATAAACTGTTAGATTGAGAAATTAACTTTCACGCTTATATAGCAAGTAAGTAATAATCAAGCACAGATGTTTATAAAATGCATGACACGAAGTAATGCGAGACATGTTTTCGTTCAACTTATGGACAACATTTTTCTAAAAACATGTAAACACGTTATGTATTTTTTTTTTCTTAGACGATAGAAAACTACTCGAGTAACTTAAGGTCAAAGATTTGTTTCATTACAAATGACGATTATTTATGGGAACTTAGAATGATTTGCGTGCTGAATATCGCAAACTGTAAAGACTTTCGTTCTTAGAAACTGTAACACGGAAGCAGGTTTGTGTAAACATGGCGCCGGATATTTCTAATTTTTTTACAACATGGGAATGCATGTTGTCAGAATTGCCATATTTGAATAGTAATAATAATAATAGTAGTAATAATAATAATAATAATGTGCAACAAATGAGTGTGTGTGAGAGAAGGAGAGAGGAGGGAGGGAGAGAGAGAGAGAGAGAGAGAGAGGAGGGAGGGAGGGAGGGAGGGAGAGAGAGAGAGAGAGAGAGAGAGAGAGAGAGAGAGAGAGAGAGAGAGAGAGAGAGAGAGAGAGAGAGAGAGAGAGAGAGAGAGAGAGAGAGAGAGAGAGAGAGAGAGGGGGGGAGAGAGAGAGAGAGAGGGAAATACAAATGAGAGTGCGAGAGAAAAAGAGACAGAATAACGAAAAAAGATAGATAGATTGAGCGAGAAAGAGAGAGAGAGAGACCCCGTATAGATAAATAGATAATTATGTATATACACATACATACATATATACATACATATATACATACATACATACATACATGTGTGTGTGTGTGTGTGTGTGTGTGCATGTGTGTGTGTGTGTGTGTGTGTGTGTGTGTGTGTGTGTGTGTGTGTGTGTGTGTGTGTGTGTGTGTGTGTGTGTGTGTGTGTGTGTGTATGTGTGTGTGCGTGTGTGTGTGTGTGTGTATGTGTGTGTGTCTGTCTGTGTATGTGTGTGTGCATGTACGTGTGTGAGTGTCCGTGCGCTTGTTTGCTCGCGTTGCATAAAGCCAGATATAAAGATACACATGAAGTATGTTTCAATATTTGCAATCCAAGTAACCTGACTACTCCAGTGCCATAATCCCCTCCAAGATTCAGCCTTCTCCTTCAGTCGCCTAAGTCTTGTGAAGTCTCCTCCTCCTCCTCCTCCTCCAGACTCGAGAGAATTATAGAATATCTGCTGAAGACTCCTCGTGCCCTGGCCGACTCCCGGTAAAAGTCTACGGAATTGTAACCCATATTTCACTACGTCTCACTGCTCATCCTTATTCTTGTAAAAAATATGGATACTTGTAATTACTTTTTTAGTTGATGTTACTAGCGATATGTTGGTATTTTGTTTCAGGGCATTTCAAGAATGTCCAATTTGTTTCAGACCTTTTCAAAATTGAATTTGTTTTTTTTTTTCTTCTTTTTTTTTCTTTTTCTTTAGAGCCCTTCTTTCTTATCTTTTTTTAAAGAGCCCTTTAAAGATGTCTCATGTCAGACCATTTCAAAAGTCACACTCATGATAATCTAGCTTAAAAACTAAAACCTGCGCTTAAGCTTAATATAGCTTAGAACTACATATTTTATCATAAATTATTCGCACGTTAGACGGCGTGAGTGCAAGCAGGCCGAAAGAGAGAGGGAAATACGGATGGAATTTATTTATAGTTTTATTCATTCTATTTGCGTAGTATTACAGCTTGCCTTGCTAACTTTGATAGAGAGGGAGAGAAAGAGAATGAATGAGAATGAGAGATAGAGAGAGAGATGGGGGTGAGAGAGAGAAAGGGGTAGGGGTGAGAGAAAGAGAGAGAGAGAGAGAGAGAGAGAGAGAGAGAGAGAGAGAGAGAGAGAGAGAGAGAGACAGAGAGAGAGAGAGAAAGAGAGAGAGAGACAGACAGACAGACAGACAGACAGAGACACAGAGAGACAAAGAGAGAGAAAGAGAGATTAATAAAAAAGAAAATAAAGATAGAAAGAGAAAGAAAAGGAGCGAGAATAATAGAAAAAGAGGGAGAATGAAGAACAAAAAGGAAATGAAAATAAAAAAGACGAAAAGAAAAAAAAACAATCAAGACATATAACTTTTCCAACTGATTATCGTATTAACACCAACTGTTACGTTTATTCATCTTAGCATTTTCTCCGAGGATTTGTCTGTGCATAATGCAAATTAATTTTCTTCGAGGAGACGCTGAAGAATCTCTGAAGTTAAGGAGCGAAATTAAGACAATAAAACGTCTTGCGGAGGTTTGTGAGCAGCTTGCTTTTAAGGAAAGATTTGCGCAAACAGAGGTTTTTGCTCGAGGAATATTAGCGAAATTAAAAGAAGCAGTTAATTGCAAGATAAATGAACTTGTTTTCCTTGACTTGAGGACATTTCTTTTCTTTTATTTATTTATTTATGTTTTTATCTTTTTTTCTCCTTTTTTTTTTAGCGAAACAAGTCGCTTACTTCACATCAGTAAAAGAAATAATAAGTAAGATTTCTAGGCTAGTTTTATGTCTCTTTCTTTCCGTTTTGTAAGTAAGGATGTCATTGTTTATTGTCCATAAATAAGGGACAGTGCTTGGTTAGTCTCTTAAGCATGTAACTTATTGAACTTGTTATTTCCTTCCATTTTTCTCTTTTCTTTCTTTATCTTCTTCTTTCTCTTAATATAATCTTTATATTACTGTTATGATTATCATTATCCTTATTATAACTTTTATTGTTACCACTATCATTATCATTACCACTATTTCTACTATTATCAATCTTGGTATTGTTATTTTTATTATTATGATTATCATTATCATTATCATTATCACTATTGTTGTTATCATTCTTATTCTTATTATCATTATCACTGTTATTATTATTATCATAATGATATTATTATTGTTAGTGTTGTTGTTATACTTATTATCATTATAATTATTGTCATTATTATCATTATCATTATTATCGTCCTTCCACTTCATTTTTCTTTCTCTTTATCATTTCCGTCTTCTTTATCATTCTTCATTGAATCAGAGAGAGAGAGAGAGAGAGAGAGAGAGAGAGAGAGAGAGAGAGAGAGAGAGAGAGAGAGAGAGAGAGAGAGAGAGAGAGAGAGAGAGGAGAGAGAGAGAGGGAGAGAGAAATACACAAACACACGCAAAATATTACCTCAGCGAAATCGGACTGCACACGAACGAATTTCGCGGTGTCTCTCTCCCCCCCCCCCCTCTCCTCCTCTCCCCGTGTTTTAGCGAAGCGATTTTGCGGCGTCCGTGAAATGTCCAGGTCCGCAAATTTTTGGCACGAAGGAATTCTGTTTAGGCCGTAAACGTTATTAGAATTTGGCTGGTCTTTCGCCCGCCTATGAACGCTGGTGTATAGAGTACGTGTGCGCGCGTGTGTGTGTGTGTGTGTGTTTGTGTGTGGGTATATTTTGAAGCGTGTGAGTCATGTGCGTGTTTGTGTCGTGCGTGTCGTGTATATATATATATATATATATATATATATATATATATATATATATATATATATATATATATATATATGTCTATTTCTATATATTCACGGTAAACTACACTATAATGCAACATAATATATATCGTAAAATTCAATATGCCAAATAAGAAAGTTGAGGAAGATAGGAGGAGACGAGAGTGGAGGGAGCAGGGTGGAGGGAGCGAGGGGTGGGGGGGGGGGGTTAGAGGGGGTGATCCAACACCAAAGCTAAAACTGCAACACAACAATAACACAAAAACACACACAAAACAAGCTATACCCTCTATGGCTGGCTAACTTTGGCCCCCTCTTCCCTTTTACCTGTTATGTAAATTAGTTCCCGAGTGTGCTGCAAAGGCCATGTTTATTAGACAGGTGTTTACAAGTGGCTTATTTCGCATACAGACATACGCCTACATAAGCACGGCCGCGTTTGCGTATAATGATGTTGTTTACGGCATGTTTGGGTCCGTGGGTGATGAAGGGGGTATGTGGAGAGGGAGGGAGAAAGGAGGTGGGAAGGAGGCAGGTAAGGATAGATTGAGAGATAGAGAAAGGGAGAGAATGAGAGAGAGAGGGGGGGAGAGAGAGAGAAGAGGACAGACAGGCAGACACACACACACACACACACACACACACACACACACACACACACACACACACACACACACACACACACACACACACACACACACACACAGAGAGAGAGAGAGAGAGAGAGAGAGAGAGAGAGAGAGAGAGAAAGAGAGTAGGGTTAAGATAGATCGTTTGGCTAAGAGAAAGAGGGAGGGAAGGGAAAGAGAATGAAAGGGAGGGAAAAATTATAAACGAAAAGCAGTTGAGGTAAAACTAACAACAAAACAGGAAAATTCATGAGACGGTCGGAAAATTCACAAAAAAAACTCAATAAAAGAAAAAATAATAAGATTAAGCAGAAAAAAAAGAAAAAGGTAAAACAAAAAAGAAAAAAAAAGATACAAAAAAACAAACACCAAAAATCTACTAACTCAATCCTTCCTTCTCTCTCCCCCCACCCCCCCCCCCCACCCACCCACCCACAGGCTGGTGCGTGGGCGGCGGCGGCGGCACCCTCACAGCAGCGAACCTCCTCAGCTACAGCGGCGTGCTCCCCGGCCGCCCATCATCATCCATCATCCGCCACAACGCCACCACGCCCACCCCGCCCATCCTCATGCGAAATGAAGGGGCGTACATCCAGGTCCCGAGTAAGCCAGCCACGACCACGGGGTCTACGGGCGCCTTCACCCCCCCTGCGAGGTTCAATAACCAGATCCTGCCCTCCTTCGCCAACACGACGGAGACCAACGTGACGGTGATAAGAGATAAGACGGCTTATCTGCACTGCCACGTGCTCAACCTCGGCACCAAGACGGTAAGTTGATCTGCGATGAGATGTTGTGAATGTTTGTTTTTATTTCTTTAATTATATCATTATTATTATTACTTTTATTTTTGTTATTATTACTATTACTATCATTATTATTACTTTTATTTTTGTTATTATTACTATTACTATCATTATTATTATTACTATTACTATTATCATTATTATTATTACTATTATTTTTGTTATTATTACTATTACTATCATTATTATTATCATTATTACTATTATCATTATTATTATTGTTTCATTACTATTACTATCATTATTATCATCATTATTACTAATATCATTATCATTATTACTATTATTAATGGTAGTACTATTGTTTTAATTATTACTATTATCATTATTACTATTATTATTATCATAACTATTATCATTGTTGTTGTTGTTATTAGTATCATTATCATTATCATTAATTTATTTATTTATCTATTTTAGTGTTATTGTTATTTTCTTATTCATATGATTGTTATTGTTTTTCCTTCCGTTTTCTCTTATTTTCACACACACACACACACACACACTCACAGACACACTCACAGACACACTCACAGACACACACACACACACACACACACACACACACACACACATATATATATATATATATATATATATATATATATATATATATATATATATATATATATATATATTTATATATATATGTCTACGTGTCTCTGTGTGTGTGTGGGCGAGAATACGTTCAAGACATTCAGGACGAGACCTTCTTTCACCTTCGCTCCGCAGTGTTTCCTTCTGTTAATATTCAAGAAGGGAAGATTTTTTTTAGTGGAATTAAATTCCATTTGTTACAATGGATATTCTTTGCTGTGACTTACTTGTCTGTTTTATTTTGCCCAAATCTCCCCCTGTGTGTAAGGAGTGGCCGGGGATAACACTCACCGGCCGGGCGTGGGATTGAACGCAGGTCCGCAGGATTGCTAGACCAGCACCTTACCGCTGCGCCAGCACAGGTGTGGCGTAGAAAATGCTATAACGATGTGGCCGAAAAAAGAGTGAAATGATATTCTGCGACGTTTTTTTTTTCTTGCGAATTCTCGATAGGTAATATTGAATCAGTGAGAGATAGATAGGTAGATAGGTAGATGTTTGTATATAGATGTATAGAAAGAGACACAGATAGAGAGTTTGGTATAGATAGATTTTTTTTTTTTTGGTCTGTAGGTAGGTTGATAGAGAGACAGCAAGATGGAAAGACAGACAGATAAATAGATAGAAAGACAGGCAGATATATAGACAGATATAAAAGATAGATATAAAAGATAGAGAGATGTGGATAGACAGATATAAAAGATAGATATAAGATAGATATATAGATAGACAGATATAAAAGATAGATATATACATAGACAGATATAAAAGATGGATATATAGATAGACAGATATAAAAGATAGATATAAAAGATAGATAGATAGATATTTTTTTTTTTAATTAGTAAGATAGACAGCGGATACATGAATGCATAGAAAAATTAATAGATATGCAGATAGACAAATATAGACATTAGACAGACTGACAGACATCCGGATAGATAGATAAATTAACAAACTGACACAGATAGATAGATAGGTAGATAGATATAGGTATAGGCAGATATGTAGACAGCCAGAGGGATAGATAAGTAAGTTGGTTGGTAGAAAGATAAATAGATATACACATATATCTACAGATATCTAGACATTAAGTTTGTTTATTATATATTTTTATTCATTTATCTATTCATCTATTCTTCTGAAAATAATAAATATTATCTTTTTTATGTTCAGTGACTAACCTCCTCAGATAAATTTTGACCTTTGTTGGTGCTTTTAGAAAATAAACACTGGGTACTTAAATATTTTTTCTGTCTCTTCTTTTGTTCTGATACGAGATAAAAGTTTAATTGATAACGTCAATATCGAAGTATTGTGTGTATTATCAGCGTGGTTATTTTCGGAAAACATGATCATGATAATAACAATGACATTTAAAATGATAATTATTATAATAATAGTAATAACGACATCACCCATAACAGTGATGGTTATAAGAATGATAATAATAAAAATAGTCATCATAGTGATAATGATAATGATAATAATGAGAAGGATGTTAGAAAAGATAATGATGATAATGGTAATGAAAATGATTAAGAATATAACTAATGATAAGAATAATAGTGGTAATAGTAATAATAATGATTATAATTATGATGATTATGATGATGATAATAATGATAATGATGATAATGATAATGATGATAATGATAATAACAATAATGATAATAATAGTAATAATGATAATGATAATGATAACAATGATAATGATATTGATAATAATGATAATATTAATATTAGCGATAGTTTTAATAATGAGTGTAACGAAGATAAAAATAATAGTATTTACAAAGTAACAATGATAGTGATAATAATGATGACAATAATTTCAATAATAGTGAAAATTACAATGATACTAACAATAATGTAATACAGGAATGAAAATGATAATACTTTTATTAAGATGATAAAAGTCATCATAGTTATATCAATAATAATAATAACAACAATAGCAATTATGATAATAATCATGACTGTATCATTATCATTATTATCATTACAATAATAATGATAATGATAATGATGATGATAATGATAATAATGATGATGGTGATAATGATAATAATAGTAATGATGGTAATGATAATGATAATAAAAAAAGTATAAAATAGATAATGATGATAATAATGATGATGATGATGATGATGATGATGATGATGATGATGATGATGATGATGATGATGATGATGATGATGATGATGATGATGATGATGATAATAATAATAATAATAATAATTATTATTATTATTATTATTATTATTATTATGATAATGATAATGACAATAATAAAGATAATGATGATAATAATAATGATAATGATAATGATGATAATGATAGTAATATTAACAATGATAATAATGATAATAAATATGATAATAGAGATGTTGATGGTGATAATAATAATAGCAAAAACGATAACGGTGATGGTGAAAAATAATGATAGCATGAGTAATAGTAATAATAATAATGATAATGAAGATAATCATTATCATGATTTATATCTTTATTGCTATCATTGTTATTATCATCAGCATTACTAATAACAATTACTAATAAGCAATACTAATAACAATGATAATTATAATGATGATGATAATCATGATGAAAATGGTAATAGTAAAAGTTCTAATAACAATAATGATCAAAATAACAGTAACAATTGGCAAACTCAACTTCCTCAAAAGCTTTCACAATCGAATTATAATTTTCTTCTAAAACTTCTACCACTATTTTATTTTTCACATGTTCATGAAACTTTTCTAGCTTACGTATAAATTTTCCATTGGATGTTCCTCCAAGTTGCTTAAGCTTCTTCATTTGAGTCTTCATCTGGCTATCCTGAGTCTTGTCGAACTGTTCCACGGGTCGCCAGAAAAACATGGCTTGTCGTAATCATTTATTTCGACCTGAAATAGCCTTAACATTAATACATCTAGTTCTTTAATGTAAAGATCTGCATCATTTAATTCCTGATTATTATAAGTTTCATCAAGTAAATTACAATAGTTCTCGTTGGGAAACTAAACTTCCTCAAAAGCTTTCACAATCAAATTATAATTTTCTTCTAAAACTTTTACCACTATTTTATTTTTCACATGTTCATGAAACTTTTCTAGCTTACGTGTAAATCTTCCTTTGGATGTTCCTCCAAGTTGCTTAAGCTTCTTCATTCGAGTCTTCATCTGGCTATCCTGAGTGTTAACTTAACATTAGCACATGCACGTGCAAACACATCCCATGCATTGATCAGAAAAAAACATAAATTAATTATACAGAATCGTGCACATCACTTGAAATCTATTCATTAAT
>NC_091589.1:5595516-5598016 GCF_042767895.1 Penaeus vannamei
GAGAAACAACGAGGCAGAGAGACACACACACACACATGAAGGGAGAGAGAAAAAAATATATATATATATATTACTTTTACCTAAGGTCGCCCTGAGGTAACCCTCACCCAAGGGAGAAATAAATTTATTCTCGGCTTTTTAACCTTTGGACACTCTCTTACCTGTAATGCATAATGTATGATAAAGTACATTAATCTATTTAATACTTATGCCCCGTGAGGAGTTATCACTAAAAGATTTATACTTGTTCTCACGGCCTCTTCTCTGTGTAACTGAGTGTTAAAGGTGAAATGTATGTTAGTGTGTGTGTGTGTGTGTGTGGAAGGGTGTGTGTGTATGTGTTTGTGCGGGAGGGTGTGTGTATGTGTTTGTGTGTGTGGGGGAGGGTGTGTGTATGTGTTTGTGTGTGTGCGGGAGGGTGTGTTTATATGTTTGTGTGTGTTAGAGGGTGTGTGTATGTTTTTTTTTGTGTGTTAGGGTGGCTGTGTGTATGTATTTGTGTGTGTGTGGGGAGGAGTGCTTGTATTTGTGTGTGGGGGGGAGGGTGTGTGTATGTATTTGTGTGGGGGGGGGGGGGGGGTGTGTGTGTGTGTTTTTGTTTGTGTGGGACTGTGTGTGTATGTATTTGTGTGTGGGGGGAGGGTGTGTGTATTTATTTGTGTGTGGGGGGAGGGTGTGTGTATGTGTTTGTGTGTGGGGGGGAGGGTGTGTGTTTGTGCTTTTGTGGGAGGGTGTGTGTGTGTGTTTAAGTGTTTATTTGTTTATTTGTGCTTGCTCGTTTGTATGTGTGTTTGCTTGTCTGTTTGTTTATGTGAGTGTGTGTATATTGTGTCTTCGTTTGTGTGTACGTATACCATTCCTCCTGCATTACCAGATCAAAGAATATATCTGTGTACGTTTTTCCTTACACGTGCCTCTCAGCCCGTGTGTGTTTCTCCTTACACTTATCTATTAGTATGAGCTACATTCATAGGCCTATATCTAACCCTCGGCAACCTCCCCCCCCCCCCTCCTCCATTTTTCCTGCGGTACCAGATCAAAGAATATATCCATATACGCGTGTGTCTGTTTCTCCTTACTTACACGTGTCTCTTAGTATGAGCTACATGTATAGGCCTATTTCTAAACCTCTACAACCCCTCCCCCCCCTACAGAACCCCAGGCCATCATTCCCCCAGCACCAGAACTCTATGTGGATTTCGGCTCCCCCCTCAACATCACGTGTGTCATACCAGACAGTCCAGAGCCACCGGAACACCTCTTCTGGTATCACAGGGACAAGGTGAGTGGGACCCTCGCGGTTGGAAGGGGGATGCTCGTGGTTGTATCTTTGATTTTTATTTATTTATATATATATATATATATATATTTTTTTTTTTCTTTTTTTTTTTTTACCTTTTCTTTTTTCTTTTTTGTGAGACATGTGGCTGTGTATTATAATTCTGTTGCCTGATTCATATGCCTCTTTCAGCTGTCAGGAAAGTGTGTTGAAAGTCATTGATATATGACGATTTTCCTTCTCCTCCTCCTCACTCCTCCTATTCTCTTCTCAAACCTCCTCCTTCTACTTTTCATTGGTGTGTGCGTTGCTCATTCACTTCTCTATCTTATGTGATTATGGGATGCTATGATAACTTTCTCCTTTGTAGTTAAGCAATAATTTTAGCACACATTAGTTTGACCATTGGTGACATTCCTATCTATCTGAAGTTTCCTTGTCTCGATAAAAATAAATAAATAATAAAAATCCTATTTTAAGAATTATTCATAGTGCCCTAAGATCATGAACTCAACAAAACAAACCATTACTCAATGAAAAAAAGAAGAAATAAAGCAAAGAAAGAAAGAAAGAAAGAAAAAAAAACATCACGCATCCCCATACCCCCCCCCCCAAACCCCAATTAACACCCCGCCACGCCTTCTAGATGGTGTCCTGGGATGGTTCGAGGGAGGGGGTCACCATCACCACCAACAGAGGCAAAGTCACCACCAGCACCCTCTTCATCCCCGACGTCACAGCCCAGGACTCCGGTGTCTACATCTGCGCTCCCCAGGGCATGAAGGAGGCGTCGGTCACCGTTAGTGTCCTCAATGGTAGGTTTGTTGTTGTTATTGTTTGTTTTTTGGTGTTGTTATTAGTAATAGGAGTTGTCGTGGGGGTAGTGGTAGTAGTGTCCTCAATGGTAGGTTTGTTGTTGTTTGTTTTTTGGTGTTGTTACTATTAGTAGTAGGAGTTGTCGTGGTGGTAGTGGTAGTAGTGTCCTCAATGGTAGGTTTGTTGTTGTTATTGTTTGTCTTTTGGTGTTGTTATTAGTAATAGGAGTTGTCGTGGGGGTAGTGGTAGTAGTGTCCTCAATGGTAGGTTTGTTGTTGTTTGTTTTTTGGTGGTGTTATTAGTAGTGGGAGGAGTTGCCGTGGTGGTAGTGGTAGTAGTTGTTATTAGTAGTAGGAGGAGTTGTCGTGGGGGTAGTGGTAGTAGTGTCCTCAATGGTAGGTTTGT
>NC_091589.1:5633016-5635516 GCF_042767895.1 Penaeus vannamei
GCTCCATACTCTCGGTTGAGCCCGGACTCAACCAGACAAGTCTCCTGGGTCTACGCCCCGCTACAACTCTTTTTGTGTGAGAGAGAGAGAGAGAGAGCGAGCGAGAGCGAGAGCGAGAGAGAGAGCGAGAGCGAGAGAGAGAGCGAGAGAGAAAGTGCTGCGCAGCTTGGAATCTGTTCCATCCTTTTCATTTTATGCACGAGTACCACTTGCCTGAACACATTTTTTTCAGTTATCTGTGGAAGTGACATTATTGGACTCTGCTCCCAAGAGAAGTTGCTTCAACTCCTTTTCCATTTGACAAGCAATGCTGGCAGTGTCGTCCGAGTCTACTCCGAGGAAAAGGCGAATATCCTCGATTTTTTTCCTCATTTTCTGGGCTTCTCCCAAGAGGAAATCTACTACGTACAAGTCCTTGCTCCAGAGGTCTGTGTCTCGATCGAGTCGAGCCTTGTTTTGGTTGCGTCTGGCGAACGCAGACTGCTGGCGCCGGAAGCACTCGTTCCACATGTCGAGGCCTGATCGGTACCTCTCTGCGAAGCGTTCCTCCAAGGCCCGAGTGATGACGTCATCATCGGCGCCTCGCTCAGTGACAGCAAGGGCATACTCGTCACCAAGCAGCCTCAGATCCTCCTGAATCCGATCGAGCTCCCGCTGGTAGCCTCTGATCAGACCGCTGCAGTGAGAGCCTCCCCGGATCCTCGAGAGCTCGGCGAGGCTCAGTTGACACTCGTGCTTATATTGAAGCAAGGCTCTCACAAGCAACCCGTGGTTGAGCTGCGCAGCCTTCACCTCGTCTAGTAGACCCCTCACATCAAGAATTTGGTTTACGCCAATCTTGTTCTCAATTTCATGAATCCTAAGGTTCAACTCTTGTGCTTTCTTAGCCAAGAAAGTTAGCTTTGACATGGGATAAATCGGTTGCTCTTTTTTTCGAAACATGTTAATCAAATCAGGGAGACTGTTACCTGGATACCCGCGTGAATGAACGTTAATGGGAGAGAGAAAGATCGCTTGGCCAAGAAAGTTCTGTAGAAGCTGTCCCTCCCACACAGAGGCTCGTGCACACTCGGTAGCACCATTATAGGAATCTGCTTCAATTTTTAGTCAGAAAAATATTCTACCCCGAGGAACCCCATCTTTTCTGTATTTTCGGTTTCTTCCGTTTATCCTCCTTCACTTCTCTCTCCACCGCCGATTAAGTAAAGCCAGAGAAGGGACAAAGCCTCAGTGCCGTCCGAGATTTGTTCCCCAACATATGCAGACTATCAATATTCACTCTCCCTATTTTACCTGTGTCTTTGTCTGCCTCACTCTCCCTATCTATTTTACCTGTCTTTGTCTGCCTCACTCCCTATCTATTTTACCTGTCTCTGTCTCACTTTCCCAATCTATTTTACCTGTGTCTGTGTCTGCCTCACTCTCCCAATCTATTTTACCTGTGTCTCTGTCTGTCTCACTTTCCCTGTCTTACCTGTCTTTGTCTGCCTCACTTTCCCTATCTATTTTACCTGTCTTTGTCTGCCTCACTATCCCAATCTATTTTACCTGTGTCTTTGTCTGCCTCACTTTCCCTGTCTATTTTACCTGTGTCTCTGTCTGTCTCACTTTCCCTGTCTTACCTGTCTTTGTCTGCCTCACTCTCCCTACCTATTATACCTGTGTCTTTGTCTGCCTCTCCCTATCTATTTTACCTGTGTCTTTGTCTGCCTCACTTTCCCTATCTATTTTACCTGTGTCTGTGTCTGCCTCACTATCCCAATCTATTTTACCTGTGTCTTTGTCTGCCTCACTTTCCCTGTCTATTTTACCTGTGTCTCTGTCTGTCTCACTTTCCCTGTCTTACCTGTCTTTGTCTGCCTCACTCTCCCTATCTATTTTACCTGTGTCTTTGTCTGCCTCACTTTCCCTATCTATTTACCTGTCTTTGTCTGCCTCACTCTCCCTACCTATTATACCTGTGTCTTTGTCTGCCTCTCCCTATCTATTTTACCTGTGTCTTTGTCTGCCTCACTTTCCCTATCTATTTTACCTGTGTCTTTGTCTGCCTCACTCTCCCTATCTATTTTACCTGTGTCTTTGTCTGCCTCACTCTCCCTATCTATTTTACCTGTGTCTTTGCCTCACTCTCCCTATCTATTTTACCTGTGTCTTTGTCTGCCTCACTTTCCCTATCTATTTTACCTGTGTCTCTGTCTCTCACTTTCCCTGTCTGTTTTACCTTAGAAAGCAAGGGTTTTTACTCATTTTTTTCTATGGTTTCACATCTTTCCCTTGATCTTTATATTTCAGAATTCACTGATAAGGACAGGATAAACCGATAATGTATAGTTATTTTTTAAAGATTATTCATTAACCGATAATGTGAAGAAATATAGTTACTTTTTATCATATTTTGATTATTAATTTACCTATTTATTTTACAATTTATAATCTATAACAATCCATTATCAATCATGTAGTATTGTTATCTAAAAGACAAGGTAACATAAGTGAAAAA
>NC_091589.1:5643016-5648016 GCF_042767895.1 Penaeus vannamei
TTGTCTTCTTTCCTTTCTCTTTTTTTTATCTTCTTCATTCTCTTCTCTTTTCTTCTTTTCTCTCCGTTCCTCTCTCTCTCTCAGTCGTCGTCCTCCTCCTCCTACTACTCCACCTCCTTCACCTCCTCTTCCTCCTCCACCACCTCTACCACTTCCTCCTCCTCCACCTCTACCACTTCCTCCTCCTCCACCTCCACCTCCTATTCTTCCTCCTCCACTTCTTCCTTCTCCTCCTCCTCCTGGATCCCCACCACTTCTTCCTCTCCTCCTCCTCCTCCACCACCTCTTCCTCCTCCACCTCCACCTCCTTTTCCTCCTATTCCTCCTCCTCCTCCTCCTAGACCACCTCCCCTTCCTACACCTCCCTCCTCCTCCTCCTCCTCCGCCTCCACCCCCATCTCCTCTTCTCGCTATTCCTCCACTTCCTCCTCTTTCAATTCCTTATCTATTCCATTTCTTTTTTTTTTTCTTTTTTTTTCATGTCCAGAGTCCGCCCAGAATACACTCGCGACACGAAGTAAAGACGATAATTGCTAATAACTGGAGGCTTTAATTTGATTAATTAGTTGATTGGAAATGCCATTTCGGATCATGTGAAAGGGTGGATTATCTGGCACGTGTGTGAGTGGTTAGGTATGTGAAAAAGTTGTTTTTTTATATGTGTAAGTGGCTTTTTTATGTGAGTGAGTACGTATGTGTATGAATGTTTGTTTGATCTATACGTGGCTTTTATATGTTGGTAGTTAGGGGTGTGTGTAACCGGTTGTTTTATCTATTAGAGAGAGAGAGAGAGAGAGAGAGAGAGAGAGAGAGAGAGAGAGAGAGAGAGAGAGAGAGGGAAAGAGAGAGAGAGGGAAAGAGAGAGAGAGAGAAAGAAAGAAAGAAGGGGGCAGAGGGAGAGGGAGAGAAAAAGTGTGTGTGTGTGACTGAGAGTGATTGACAGAGAGAGAGAGAAAGAGAAAGAGAGAGAGAAAGAAAGAAAGACAGAAAGACAGAAATGTCCCATCAGGATCACGACGTCTCCTTGAAGTTCGATAGCTTCTGAGAGACCGTTAAATTTACGCCATCAACTTTTATCAAGTTTATTCCGACAAGCGGCGAATTCAGTGACGATCTCTCCAGCCTCTGTGGCCGAGAGAGACGCGGTCACCACGATCTCTTGACATCTGACCCTTGACATCTGACCCTTGGCAAAGTAGACGGGAAAACTTGTCCTCAAATTTAAGGAGAATGTACCCCTATCCCTCCATTTTTTCCCATCATGCTTCTGTTATAATTACTCATTAATTGAGTTGGATAATAATAACTACACATTACTAATATTGTCTTGAGAGTGAGCCCCCCTTTTTCTTTATACTAAATCTCAAATTTTGAATAAATTGGTGAATTGGTGTTCGTAATCATTGTCACAGAGCGAACATGTCGACGGCGCGAACAGCCTGGAGACTTCAAAGCGACGCTGAAGAACAAGGCAGCTTTAAAGCCTAAAATCTGGATACGCTCTAGTCTTTGAGTTCGCCACCTTCCGATCCTCAGCACAATAGGGGGAGGGGGGAGGGGGGGGGTGCGATCTTTTTATCTTTCATATTTTTAAACCTTTTTTTCGTTCTTTCTTTTATGCAGGGACAAAAAAAAAAAAAAAAAGATTTTGATTGTGGAAAATAATTGTAGTCGAGGTTTTTGGGTCTTTTCATTTACGTATTATGCAAATTGTTCTTCCTGTCTGTCTTTTAATTATTTTCTTTTGATTACGCGAGTCTCCCCTTTGTGGTCTTTTCCGTTTCCGTTTTTTTTCTCTCTCTCTTTTTGTAATTTGGCTGATGCGTTATGCAACTTTGTTCACGTCTGGTTTAATTTTGTTCTTAGTGTTCTGCTAGCATTTTTGTTATCATTATTATTATATTTATTATCATTGTTTTTTTTTTAAGTTACTGCAACTATTATTATCATTTTTGTTGCTGTTGTTATTGTTACCATAATTACTGTTATTGTTGTAATTTTGTTGTGTTAATGATTATAAACTACTACTACTGTTGTTGTAATTAGTAGGGGTAGTAGTATCACTATCATTGTTATTACCGTTATTATTGTTGTTGTTGCTGTTATTATTATTACAATAATTATTATTATCATTAATATTATCATTATGATTATTATCATTGTTATTATTATTAGTAGTAGAAGTGGTATTACATTTTTTTATTACAGCTAGTATTACCATTATTGTTATTAATATTGTTATTATTATCATTATTATTATCACTGATATTGTTATAATTGTTGTCATTATTATTATTGCTATCATTATTGTTATTATTATTATTATTATTATTATTATTGTTATTATTGTTATTATTATCATTATCATTATTGTTATTGTTGTTATTATTATTGTCATTTTTATCATTATTATTATTATCATAATTATTATTATCATCATTACTATCGCTATTATTGCAATCATTGTTATTATAATCATTATTACTATTATGACTAGCATTATTAATATTAATAATATCATTATTATTATTGTAGTCAATATTATTATCATCATTATTATCATTATCATTATTATTTTTATTATTATTATCATTATTATTTTGTTATCATTATCATCATCATTATTACTATTATTATTGTGATTATCATTATTGCAATAATCATTATTATTATTTTCATTTTAGTCATTTTTATTAGTGTTATCATTATTACAATCAAAATCAATATAACTATCATCATTATTATTACCATTATCATTCTCATCATTATTATTATTATCATTATCATCATTGTTAGTATTATTTTCATTATTATCATTATCACCATTATTATTGTTTTGCATTTGTTATCATCATCATTTTTATTCTTCGTTATTAATATTATAATCATCATTTCTATTAATTGTTGTTATTATTGTTAATGAAACTACTGCTTCTATTATTATTACCAGTAACAGTATTAGTAATAAAAGCATCATTAGGATTAGGTTCATCATAATTATCATCATCATTATCATTGCAAAGGTCTTAATTGATTTAAAGGTATCTATTAATATATATTGTATTACGTATGATTTAGAAGGAAACATTGGTTTAATATGAACCGCTTTGAGTTTTACATTTATTCTGGTCTGAGAAACAAAATTGTGAGAAATAGAAAACAAAGAGAGAGAGAGAGAGAGAGAGAGAGAGAGAGAGAGAGAGAGAGAGAGAGGAGAGAGAGAGAGAGAGAGAGAGAGAGAGAGAGAGAGAGAGAGAGAATGAAGAGAGAATGAGAGAAGATGAGAGAAAATGAGAGAGAGAGAGAGAGAGAGAGAGAGAGAGAGAATGAGAGAGAGAGAGAGAGAGAGAATGAGAGAGAGAGAGAGAGGGAGAAAGAGAGAGAGAGAGAGAGAGAGAGAGAGAGACGTGTCCTAAGAAAGTACTGGAATCAAAACACACAAAAAAATACATATAATTTCAGAATATTCTCTAATGAAATTCCATTAAAAGATTTATCATATATTCGAATTGGAATTGGAAAGCAAATTGGCGCATTTCCGGAGTCCGCGTTCCAGGACCGGAAATACGGCCAGCATAGATTATATAAAGTCGGGAGAGTGAAATGCAGAAGGAAAATTGCGTTATGAGAGTTATGAAAGTTGTAAAGTTATTATTCTCCTCTCGCTCTCTCTCTTTCTCTTTCTTTCTCTCTTTCTCTCCGATTTTTCTCTGTCTTTCTCGTTCTCTCTATCTCTTTCTCTTTCTCTCTCCATTTCTCTCTCTCTCTTTCTCTCCGTCTCTCTCTCTCTCTCTCTCTCTCTCTCTCTCTCTCTCTCTCTCTCTCTCTCATTCTTTCTTTCTTCCTCCCTTTTCCTTCCTTTTCTTTCACTTTCTCTCTCTCATCCTCCTTCCTTCTCGTTCTCTCCCTCCCTTTCTTCGTCTTTACTTCCACTTTCCTTCCCATTTTTTCCCTATCTTCCTCTTTCTTCCTTCTCCTTCATCTTTGCTGTCTTCCCTCCCATCCTTCCTTCTTCAACCAGCTCCCTCTCTCTCTCTCTGTTTCCTTCTGTTTCTCTCCCTTTTTCCTCCTTCTCTATCTCTCTTTATTTCCCTGTCTTTCCTTCTCTCCTCTTCCTCCTTCCCTTCCTTTCTCCCTTTTCTTTCCCTATCTCCCACTTTCATTTTTTCCCCTTTCTTTCTCTTTCTCTCTCCCCTTCATTAACTCTCTCTCTCTCTCTCTGCTTCTTCCCTTTCTCTCCCTCCTTCTCCTTTCATTCCCCCTTTCTCCCACTCTTTTCTTCCCTCCTCCCTCCTCCCTCCCTCTCCCTCCCCCTCCCTCCCTCCCTCCCTCCCTCCCCCAGCTCACTATATCCTTGTAACTCCCAACTTTCCTCACTCGTCTCTTAAGGTCTCGCCATTATTCAAAACTAAAATATCTTCTTTAAACAGATTTCTTCGATAATTAAACAATTGATAATGCTCAAAAGTATCTTATATGAAAGCTTCTTGTACTATGAATTTTTTTTTATCCGTCTCTTTCGTACCCACAGTAAACAAATTTAGAAAATGGAGAAGGATTATTAAAAAGTTCTTAGCTTGGGCTTCTTGTCTGTTTATATTAAGAAGAAAATTGGTCAGACGTTATTTGTACATTCATAGTTTGTTTTTCTTGCCTCTGTTTAACGAAATTAAAATTAAGACAGACATTATTAACAAAGGCATAGTTAGTTCTTCTTTTGTGGAAAGATGAATCAGAACGAATATCCTCACAATACAAGAGATGTATATCTTCGTCAGAAATACATGTATATCTGACGAATATACAATTGAAACCGGTTAAATACATCTCTTGTATTGTGAAGTTATTCGTTCTCATTCATACCTTTCCACATTCGTCAACATGAATACGGTTCTTAGTTCTTCTTTTGTGGAAAGGTATGAATGAGAACGAATAACTTCACAATACAAGAGATGTATTTGACCGGTTTCGATTATATCTTCGTCAGAAATACATGTATT
>NC_091589.1:5652053-5654553 GCF_042767895.1 Penaeus vannamei
ATAAGATAAAGATTTAAATACTGCACGAGGACACTCACTCATTCACTCACTTACTCCATTACTCTCTCTGTCTGTCTGTCTGTCTGTCTCTCTCTCTCTCTCTCTCTCTCTCTCTCTCTCTCTCTCTCTCTCTCTCTCTCTCTCTCTCTCTCTCTCTCTCTTTCTCTCTCTCTCTCTCTCTCTCTCTCTCTCTCTCTCTCTGTCTCTCTCTCTCTCTCTCTCTCTCTCTCTCTCTATAGTTTATTGTTTTATGATCATTTATGTATGTGTGTAGGTGTGAGCTCTGACAATCTTTCTCTTATGCAAAAGGATTCTCGACGTCAACATGGCTACCCAACTCATTGTCTAAATTAACCAAGATATTCAGTAACGTTCAGTACTCCGTCTACACCTCTATCAGTATAGCATAATATTCACGTAAAAAGAAAGAAAGAAAAAAGATAAAAAGAATATTATAAAGTAAATGAAGTAAGAGTAACTGCCAAACTGCTCGTTCGGTAAACCAGTTGGTGGTTTAAAAGGCTGGCTTTGTGTCAGTCCAGAATAGTCTTGGTGTTCGTCTGTTTTTTTCGCTCTTTGCCCTCTTCACTACCATGCTAACTTCCCTCTTTGCTCTTTTCATTCCCATACTAACTTCCCTCTTTGCCCTCTTCACTCCCATACTAACTTCCCTCTTTACCATTTTCACTCCCATACTAACTTCCCTCTTTACCATTTTCACCCACATACTAACTTCCCTCTTTGCCCTCTTCACTACCATACTAACTTCCCTCTTTACTCTTTTCACTCCCATAATAACTTCCCTCTTTGCCCTCTTCACTCCCATACTAACTTCCCTCTTTGCCCTCTTCACTACCATGCTAACTTCCCTCTTTGCTCTTTTCATTCCCATAATAACTTCCCTCTTTGCCCTCTTCACTACCATACTAACTTCCCTCTTTACCATTTTCACTCCCATAATAACTTCCCTCTTTGCCCTCTTCACTACCATACTAACTTCCCTCTTTACCATTTTCACTCCCATACTAACTTCCCTCTTTGCCCTCTTCACTCCCATACTAACTTCCCTCTTTACCATTTTCACTCCCTTACTAACTTCCCTCTTTACCATTTTCACTCCCATACTAACTTCCCTCTTTGCCCTCTTCACTACCATACTAACTTCCCTCTTTGCTCTTTTCATTCCCATACTAACTTCCCTCTTTGCCTCTCTTCACTCCCATAACTAATCTTCCCTCTTTGCTCTTTTCATTCCCATAATGGCTTCCCTCTTTTGCCCTCTTCACCACCATGCCTAACTTCCCTCTTTGCACTCTTCACTCCCATACTAACTTCCCTCTTACCGTTTTCACTCCCATACTAACTTCCCTCTTTACCATTTTCACTCCCATACTAACTTCCCTCTTTGCCCTCTTCACTACCATACTAACTTCCCTCTTGCTCTTTTCATTCCCATACTAACTTCCCCTCTTTTGCCCTCTTCACTCCCATACTAACTTCCCTCTTTACCATTTTCTACTCCCATACTAACTTCCCTCTTTACCATTTTCACTCCCATACTAACTTCCCTCTTTGACCTCTTCACTCCCATACTAACTTCCCTCTTTACCATTTTCACTCCCATACTAACTTCCCTCTTTGCCCTCTTCACTACCATACTAACTTCCCTCTTTACCATTTTCACTCCCATACTAACTTCCCTTTTTACCATTTTCATTCCCATACTAACTTCCCTCTTTACCATTTTCACTCCCATACTAACTTCCCTTTTTACCATTTTCATTCCCATACTAACTTCCCTCTTTACCATTTTCACTCCCATACTAACTTCCCTCTTTACCATTTTCACTCCCATACTAACTTCCCTCTTTGCTCTTTTCATTCCCATAATAACTTCCCTCTTTGCTCTTTTCATTCCCATAATAACTTCCCTCTTTGCCCTCTTCACTACCATACTAACTTCCCTCTTTGCCCTCTTCACTCCCATACTAACTTCCCTCTTTACCATTTTCACTCCCATACTAACTTCCCTCTTTACCATTTTCACTCCCATACTAACTTCCCTCTTTACCATTTTCACTCCCATACTAACTTCCCTCTTTACCTACAGCGCTCCACAACCTCTGATATCTAACCCTGTCGTAATATTTATCTCCTTTTAACTTTTTTTCGCCGGAATACTTTAATCATAAAGCTATATGACCTTTCTCGCCCTCTTGCTTGATGACCTGAGATGACGAGGCAGAAAATCTTGCTTGATGACCTTAGATGACGATGACCTCTTGATGACCTTAGATGACGATGACCTCTTGATGACCTTAGATGACGAGGCAGAAAATCTTGCTTGATGACCTTAGATGACGATGACCTTAGATGACGATGACCTCTTGATGACCTTAGATGACGAGGCAGAAAATCTTGCTTGATGACCTTAGATGACGATGACCTCTTGATGACCTTAGATGACGAGGCAGAAAATCTTGCTTGATGACCTTAGATG
>NC_091589.1:5687053-5689553 GCF_042767895.1 Penaeus vannamei
GGCCTCGAGGAATTCCTGGATCTCCTTCTCGGCCTCGAGGAATTCCTGGATCTCCTTCTCGGCCTCGAGGAATTCCTGGATCTCCTTCTCGGCCTCGAGGAATTCCTGGATCTCCTTCTCGGCCTCGAGGAATTCCTGGATCTCCTTCTCGGCCTCGAGGAATTCCTGGATCTCCTTCTCGGCCTCGAGGGCTTCCTGGATCTCCTTCTCGGCCTCGAGGAATTCCTGGATCTCCTTCTCGGCCTCGAGGAATTCCTGGATCTCCTTCTCGGCCTCGAGGAATTCCTGGATCTCCTTCTCGGCCTCGAGGAATTCCTGGATCTCCTTCTCGGCCTCGAGGGCTTCCTGGATCTCCTTCTCGGCCTCGAGGGCTTCCTGGATCTCCTTCTCGGCCTCGAGGGCTTCCTGGATCTCCTTCTCGGCCTCGAGGGCTTCCTGGATCTCCTTCTCGGCCTCGAGGAATTCCTGGATCTCCTTCTCGGCCTCGAGGAATTCCTGGATCTCCTTCTCGGCCTCGAGGGCTTCCTGGATCTCCTTCTCGGCCTCGAGGGCTTCCTGGATCTCCTTCTCGGCCTCGAGGGCTTCCTGGATCTCCTTCTCGGCCTCGAGGGCTTCCTGGATCTCCTTCTCGGCCTCGAGGGCTTCCTGGATCTCCATCTCGGCCTCGAGGGCTTCCTGGATCTCCATCTCGGCCTCGAGGAATTCCTGGATCTCCTTCTCGGCCTTAAGGATCTCCTTCTCGGCTTCAAGGAATTCCTGGATCTCCTTCTCGGCCTCGAGGGCTTCCTGGATCTCCTTCTCGGCCTCGAGGGCTTCCTGGATCTCCTTCTCGGCCTCGAGGAATTCCTGGATCTCCTCGGCTTCAAGGAATTCCTGGATCTCCTTCTTGACCTCAAGGATGACTTCCTGGGTCTCCTTCTCTTGGGCTTCTTGGGTCTCCTTCTGGGACTCTAGGGTGACTTCCTGGGTCTCCTTCTCTTGGGCTTCTTGGGTCTCCTTCTCGGGCTCATGGGCGACTTCCTGGGTCTCCTTCTCGGGCTCTTGGGCGACTTCCTGGGTCTCCTTCTCGGGCTCTTGGGCGACTTCCTGGGTCTCCTTCTCGGGCTCTTGGGCGACTTCCTGGGTCTCCTTCTCTTGGGCTTCTTGGGTCTCCTTCTCTTGGGCTTCTTGGGTCTCCTTCTCTTGGGCTTCTTGGGTCTCCTTCTCTTGGGCTTCTTGGGTCTCCTTCTCTTGGGCTTCTTGGGTCTCCTTCTCTTGGGCTTCTTGGGTCTCCTTCTCTTGGGCTTCTTGGGTCTCCTTCTCTTGGGCTTGGGGGTAAAGGGTAGAGGGGAAGGGTAGAGGGGAAGGGGAAGGGTAGAGGGGAAGGGGGAAGGGTAGAGGGGAAGGGGAAGGGTAAAGGGAAGGGGAAGGGTAGAGGGGAAGGGTAGAGGGGAAGGGAAAGGGTAGAGGGGAAGTAAATAAATCCAAGCGAGAGCACAACACAGGTAAAAATATCCACCGCGAAGGACCAAAGTGCGGGACAGAGGTCCTGACCTCTGACCTCTGGGACTCTAGGGTGACTTCCTGGGTCTCCTTCTCGGGCTCCTGGGCCGTGTTTATTTTCTCGGCGTTTTCTGTTTCCTCCACAGGGTATAACGTGATCGGCGCAGGTGGAGCACCATAGAACAAGTAAGTATCAGTGTGCCACTAATAATAGCCTTAGGGCACTGAAGTTGAAATCTAAGTTACGGGCGATAGATCATGCGCAAAATGTCTCATGGAGCCACGGGGGATGATGATGCTGAATGCAAAGGATGTAATAGAAATAAAAATGAAACCTAATAGTAGCTTGCAATAGTTTTTCCTATTCCTTTCTGGCTCCTGTATCGCAGGAGCATCTTCCCAATATTAGGAGTCCTCTTCTGAGTCCTCTTCAGCATCGCAAAATTCCTCTTCTGAGTCTTCTTCAGCATCGCAAAATTCCTCTTCTAAGTCTTCTTCAGCATCGCAAAATTCCTCTTCTAAGTCTTCTTCAGCATCGCAAAATTCCTCTTCTAAGTCTTCTTCAGCATCGCAAAATTCCTCTTCTAAGTCTTCTTCAGCATCGCAAAATTCCTCTTCTAAGTCTTCTTCAGCATCGCAAAATTCCTCTTCTAAGTCTTCTTCAGCATCGCAAAATTCCTCTTCTAAGTCTTCTTCAGCATCGCAAAATTCCTCTTCTAAGTCTTCTTCAGCATCGCAAAATTCCTCTGCTGAGTCTTCTTCGGCATCACAAAATTCCTCTTCTGAAGAAGCCTCTCGAGCATCTTCCCAAGCTTCCCACTCAGACTCTTCCGAGGATGGCGTTTCGGGGGTCATGAATTATCTATTTTTCCTTCTTAGCCGCCTCCCCCTTCTTTCTATTTTATATTTTTTCTTTCTTCTGTGAACTAACGGAGTCCACAGGTTATCAACCTGGCCTTCATCACTTTCATCAACCAGGGCTTCCTGTGGACAGTCTTCGTTCTCCGTCTTTGAGGAT
>NC_091589.1:5699553-5712053 GCF_042767895.1 Penaeus vannamei
TCTCTCTCTCTCTCTCTCTCGCTCGCTCGCTCTCTCTCTCTCTCTCTCTCTCTCTCTCTCTCTCTCTCTCTCTCTCGTTCTCTCTCTCTCTCTCTCTCTCTCTCTCTCTCTCCCTCTCTCTCTCTCTCTCTCTCTCTCTCTCTCTCTCTCTCTCTATCTCTCGTTCTCTCGCTCTCTCTCGCTCTTTCTCTCGCTCTCTCTCTTGCTCTCTGTCTTGCTCTCTGTCTTGCTCTCTCTCTCTCTCTCTCTCTCTCTCTCTCTCTCTCTCTCTCTCTCTCTCTCTCTCTCTCTCTCTCTCTCTCTCTCTCTCTCTCATTTTTTAAGGTTATAAATAGTGACCGTTCTCCAAGATTCAATGTCAGTCATTGATGATTCTCATTCTTGCCAAACTCGTTCAAAGTTACACAGCGGCCGGATAAGACACCGATTGAGCACGCGAAAGGTGTTAGATCATCTACCTGATAAAGCGAGAGATTTTGCATCAGAGAGGAAACAAATAATGTTACAAATACAAATACTGTTACAAATACTGTTTTTTTTTTTTCTTTCTTTTTTTTTCTTTTTTTTTAATAAACCGGCTAACAGTCCCACATCCAGATCACAGTACAGTTACTCACGCACTCACTCACGAAC
The DNA here is from genome assembly GCF_042767895.1 of Penaeus vannamei. Taxonomy (NCBI): domain Eukaryota; kingdom Metazoa; phylum Arthropoda; class Malacostraca; order Decapoda; family Penaeidae; genus Penaeus; species Penaeus vannamei. Next base: position 5,700,187 of record NC_091589.1, read on the forward strand.
GCACTCATTCCCTCACTCACTCACTCACTCACGCACTCGTTCACTCACTCACTCACTCACGCACGCACTCGTTCACTCACTCACTCACGCACGCACTCGTTCACTCACTCACTCACGCACTCATTCACTCACTCACTCACTCACGCACGCACGCACTCGTTCACTCACTCACTCACGAACGCACTCATTCACTCACTCACTCACTCACGCACGCACGCACTCGTTCACTCACTCACTCACGCACGCACTCGTTCACTCACTCACTCACTCACGCACTCATTCACTCACTCATCTCACGCACGCACGCACTCGTTCACTCACTCACTCACTCACGCACGCACTCGTTCACTCACTCATGCACGCACGCACTTACTCACGCAAAATAATACGAATACATCAGTAACTTCCCTTCCGTGCAGCATTCCGCGCCTCACTAAAACAGAGGGAGATTTCAGAGGGCGATTACGAACACGCGCGTGTGGAGAATAACTTCCTGTAAAACCTTAGGGGATTACATTCTGAGTGACTGAGTAAGTGCATGAGTGAATGAGTGCGTGAGTGAGTGAATGAGTGCGTGCGTGAGTGAGTGAATGAGTGCGTGAGTATGTGAGTGCGTGCGTGAGTGAGTGAGTGAGTGAATAATTGCGTGCGTCAGTGAATGAGTGCGTGAGTGAGTGAATGAGTGCGTGAGTAAGTGCGTGCGTGCATGAGTGAGTGAACGAGTGCGTGCGTGCGTGAGTGAGTGAGTGAGTGAATGACTGCGTTCGTTCGTTCGTTCGTGAGTGAGTGCGTGAGCAACTCTATTGTGATCTGGATATGGGACTGTTAGCCGGTTTATTATTAAAAAAAAAAAAAAAAAAAAAAAAAAAAAAAAAAAAAAAGTTCTCTCCGACAGCTGTATGGATTCGATGTGGCTCATTATGTATCACTGTCATCACATACCATCTAGTTAAACGTAATGTCAGTGGGGGGGGGGGGGGTTGTTACCTGTGCCAAACCACACCTAGAAGCATCACACACACAAACACACACACACACACACACACACACACGCACACACACACACAGACACACCACACATCGGTCATTCTCCCTCAAATGGATCACAGAGGCATATATTGCATTTCGACTTCAATAGTCTTTATGCAACAGCTATGTGCTCTGTATATCAGAAATTAACTTTTTGAAAAAAAAGTCTTACAAATAACACTAACGTTATCAATAAACTAAATAGATAAATAAAGTAAATATAAGTGATATTAGAACAATAGCTCGGAAGAAAACGCCTCTTTATTTTTAAAAAAAGTATACTAGTATTAAAAAGAGGTGATATACTATGTCCTCCCCCCCTCATAGCATCATCATCATCTTCCTCCGTCTCCTCCTTCTCCTTCTCCTTCTCCTGTTTACCCTCCCCTTTCCTTCTTCCTTCTGTACCCTACCTTCCTCGTCCTCCCTCCTGCTTTCTCTTTCTCCCTTCCTTATTCTCCTCCACCTTCCGTTCTTCCCTTATCCTGCATCCTCTCTCATTTCTGGACATGGTGAGAGAATACTGCCCTGTTCTACCGGTAACTCACCACCCGAAACAGCTGCTTTCCCCATCACCAACACCACCACATACCCACCCTTTCTTCCTTCACCACCACCAACACCACCACATACCAACCCACCCTTTCCTTCATCACCAACACCACCACATACCAACCCACCCTTTCCTTTATCACCAACACCACCACATACCAACCCACCCTTTCCTTCATCACCAACACCACCACATACCAACCCACCCTTTCCTTTATCACCAACACCACCACATACCAACCCACCCTTTCCCCCACCACCAACACCACCACATACCAACCCACCCTTTCCTTCATCACCAACACCACCACATACCAACCCACCCTTTCCCTCACCACCAACACCACCACATACCAACCCACCCTTTCCTTCATCACCAACACCACCACATACCAACCCACCCTTTCCTTCATCACCACCACCACATACCCACCCTTTCCCTCACCACCAACACCACCACATACCCACCCTTTCCCTCACCACCAACACCACCACATACCAACCCACCCTTTCCTTCATCACCAACACCACCACATACCAACCCACCCTTTCCTTTATCACCAACACCACCACATACCAACCCACCCTTTCCTTCATCACCAACACCACCACATACCAACCCACCCTTTCCTTTATCACCAACACCACCACATACCAACCCACCCTTTCCTTCATCACCAACACCACCACATACCAACCCACCCTTTCCTTTATCACCAACACCACCACATACCAACCCACCCTTTCCCCCACCACCAACACCACCACATACCCACCCTTTCCCTCACCACCAACACCACCACATACCAACCCACCCTTTTCTTCACCACCAACACCACCACATACCCACCCTTTCCCTCACCACCAACACCACCACATACCAACCCACCCTTTCCTTCACCATCACCACCACCATATACCCGCCCTTTTCTTCACCACCAACACCACCACATACCCACCCTTTCCCTCACCACCAACACCACCACATACCAACCCACCCTTTCCCCCACCACCAACACCACCACATACCAACCCACCCTTTCCTTCATCACCAACACCACCACATACCAACCCACCCTTTCCTTCATCACCAACACCACCACATACCAACCCACCCTTTCCTTCATCACCACCACCACCACCACATACCAACACCCGCCCTTTCCCCCACCACCAACACCACCACATACCCACCCTTTCTTCCTTCACCACCACCATCACCACCACCACATACCCACCTTTTCTTCCTTCACCACCACCACCACGTACCAACACCCGCCCTTTCCCCCACCACCAACACCACCACATACCCACCCTTTCTTCCTTCACCACCACCACCAACACCACCACATACCCACCCTTTCTTCCTTCACCACCACCACCACATGCCAACACTCGCCCTTTCCCCCACCACCAACACCACCACATACCCACCCTTTCTTCCTTCATCACCACCACCACCACCACATACCAACACCCGCCCTTTCCCCCACCACCAACACCACCACATACCCACCCTTTCTTCCTTCACCACCACCACCACCACATACTAACACCCGCCCTTTCCCCCACCACCAACACCACCACATACCCACCCTTTTCCTTCATCACCACCACCACCACATACCAACCCACCCTTTCCTTCATCACCACCACCACCACCGCATACCAACACCCGCCCTTTCCCCCACCACCACCACCACCACATACCCACCCTTTCTTCTTTCACCACCACCACCACATACCAACACCCGCTTTCCCCCACCACCAATACCACCACATACCCGCCCTTTCTTCCTTCACCACCACCACATACCCACCCTTTCTTCCTTCACCACCACCACATACCCACCCTTTCTTCCTTCACCAACACCACATACCCACCCTTTCTTCCTTCACCACCACCACATACCCACCCTTTCTTCCTTCACCACCACCACATACCCACCCTTTCTTCCTTCACCACCACCACATACCCACCCTTTCTTCCTTCACCACCACCACCACATACTAACACCCGCCCTTTCCCCCACCACCAACACCACCACATACCCGCCCTTTCCTTCGCCATCACCACCACCACATACCCGCCCTTTCTTCCTTCACCACCACCACCACAAACCAACACCCGCCCTTTCCCCCACCACCAACACCACCATATACCCGCCCTTTCCCCCACCACCAACACCACCACATACCCATCCTTTCTTCCTTCACCACCCCCCTCCTTCTCCTCCTTCTCCACCACTCCCTCATCCCCCTCCAACGTCAAGGATACCACACCCACAAAGGGAAGCCCCTCGTTAGATACGGTAATTAACGTATCTTTACCATCTACGAGAAAGGAGTTCGCTAATTCAATAGGCTTGATGTGAAACCTAATATCACATGGGATGAAAAAAGGGTATAATCTAAAAAAAAAAAAAAAAAAAAAAAAAAAAAAAAAAAAAAAAAAATATATATATATATATATATATATATATATAGATAGATAGATAGATAGATAGATAGATAGATAGATAGATAGATAGATAGATATAGATATAGATATAGATAGATAGATAGATAGATATAGATATAGACATAGATATAGATATAGATATAGATATATAGATATATATAATCTAATATATATATATATAATCTAAAATAAACTGTAAAATTAAAAAAAAAAATAAAAAGGAAAAAACGAAAAAAAGGGAAAAAAGGCAAAGCAAAACGAAGGAAAGACTATATCAGGTCCGTTTTATATGGAATAGACCTAATTGATTTAATTAGGTCATTAACATCAAAGAGAAAACAACTCACACCCGAACAGATATCCCGCATTATGATGATTAAGAATGGCTTAATTTCCACTCGAAATTTTACCGTTGCAGATTAGAAAAAATATATATATTCTTTAGGTGGAAGAGGAGGTGGAAGTGGAAAAGGAAAAAAGTGTAAATATACGAAAAAAAAAAGATGAGAGGATGGAAGACGGATTACAAATGGGTTACAAATAAAAGGGAAGAAAGAGAGTGGGAGATGAATGAGTGAGTGAACACACAAACGAACGAACATCTACACGAGTATGATCGCGGGGATGAGTCTCACGCACACACGCACGCACGCACGCACGCACGCACACACGCATTCACACTCCCGGCGAGCAATAAGGTCGAATAATTGGGGCGGGTTTATTTTGGGTGAAGCAGGGTAAGCGGTATGGGAATTTATATCGTTTATTTACATACCTAGGAAAAAAGAAAAAGGAGAGAGAGAGAGAGAGAGAGAGAGAGAGGGAGGGAGGGAGGGAGGGAGGGAGGGAGGGAGGGAGGGAGAGAGAGAGAGAGAGAGAGAGAGAGAGAGAGAGAGAGAGAGAGAGAGAGAGAGAGAGAGAGAGAGAGAGAGAGAGAGAAAGAGAGAGAAGAGAGAGAGAGAGAGAGAGAGCAAGAGCGAGAGCAAAAGAGAGAGAGAGAGAGAGAAAGAGAGAGAGAGAGCAAGAGAGAGAGCAAAAGAGCAAGAGAGAGAGCAAGAGCGAGAGCAAAAGAGAGAGAGCAAGAGAGAGAGCAAAAGCGAGAGCAAAAGAGAGAGAGAGAGAGCAAGACCGAGAGCAAAAGAGAGAGCGAGAGCAAAAGAGAGAGAGCGAGAGCAAAAGAGAGAGAGAGAGAGCGAGCGAGCGAGCGAGAGAGAGAGAGAGAGAGAGAGAGAGAGAGAGAGAGAGAGAGAGAGAGAGAGAGAGAGAGAGAGAGAGAGAGAGAGAGAGAGAAATAGAGAGCGAGAGCGAGCGAGCGAGCGAGAGAGAGAGAGAGAAAGAGATAGAGACAGAGAAAGAGAGTAACCCTCGAAGACTCGTTCAGTCAAGATAAACATTTAACCCCTCACAGAGAATGTCGGGCGCCTTGTGAATCCCATCCACCGAGACAAACAAAATGTCACGCGCCACTTCAACTGATCCCGACGAAGTGGCCAAGACTCCACAGGAAGACTACGATTACGTGGAGGTTCACCGGAAGAGACAACAACGCCTTTTCAGACTTATCCCGCCCTGAACTTCCACCGCGAGCCGAACCGGGTGTTATAACAGTACAACCCCCCCCCCCGGAAGGAGTTGCCGGCTAGTGCTTAATTGCTTGTGTAACCCAGTTTGGCTTTGGCGAGCCGGTCGACAATAACCCTATCGCCACCTCGGTCGTATCAAACTCCAAGGACACTCACTATGTTAATGGATTGAGGCAAAACACCGCCAGGAATAGGAAGAAACACTTTGAAGACGATATCAGGTAAGTCACTCTCCTGGCAAGGGGTAATCGGGGTGTATACAGGGTAATTATCCCTAATGGCTTTAATGGACGTGGAGGCTGTGACGACGGGGGGTGGGGGGGTGGGGTGTCATACTATCAGAGAGGGAAAGAGGAGAGAAAGAGCATTCCCATGCATCCCTTACCCCCCCTCCCCCTCCCGTTTTATCTCGCTTCTCTCAACCTTCTCTCCTTCTTCCCTCTCCCTGTGCTGCAGAATATGGCAACTCGACTGAAAGCATTTTCGATTGATGTCCTTGTCAAGAATGTGTAGATGGATTTAATTGTATTAGTATAAGTATTACTTGTATTTGGAACAATTACAAACTCATAAATTAATCTATGTGTAATGTTCTAGGAATGATAATAACAATAATGTATCTGTATTAGTCATAGTAACGTTGATAATATCAATGTGTATTCATTATTATTAAGGATTAATGAATATAACAACGGGTTATTTGAGTTTAAATGACAATCCTTTAAGTCAATCTTATTAGTTTATACAATTACATTGGAGAGGGAACATAACATTTTGTGTATCTGAGCAGTATTGGTGATGCCGATAATACTTCATGGGAATTTAAGAAAAGAATTATCCCATTTATTAACGTCAGTCCTGATACAGAATATGAAATTGGTGTAGGAGATTGTCTTTATTCTAAGGTGTGTTATGGTCTTGTGAAAGGCTAGAGAGAGAGAGAGAGAGAGAGAGAAGGGGAGACAGAGAGAGAGAGAGAGAGAGAGAGAGAAGGGGAGGCAGAGAGAGAGAGAGAGAGAGAGAGAAGGGGAGACAGAGAGAGAGAGAGAGGTCATCGAATCTATTATTTTTTTTTTTAGAGACAACTATTACACATGAAAGTCAGTCTTTGTTCTTAAGTTTTGTAATTTGAATAGTTTTAAAATGACATATTTCCCTTAATTGGATTTTTTTTTTCTTATTTTAGATATGTGTAAAATTATTTGAACCAAAACCAGAACTCACGGAATACTTACTCATCACGAATTGAAGTATGTATGAGGTAGCACGACGGAACAAAGGAACATTTCCTTACATACACACCTCGAACCAGCATAGAAACAGATAATACACATTATACGTTATATGTAATCAATGCCGAACTCACAGTTTTCCTTCAGAGAAAATTAGGTGAAGACTTTCAACATTATTTTACCCATGGTGGATTTTTTTTCCCATGCAACGAAGAATTTCAGAGGGTAATTATTACAACTAAGAAAGAGCTATGGAGGGAAGGGAATATTTTCTGTCACATTAAAGTTTGGTTCTAGGATGTCTGATGCATTAGGATTAGTTTCCCTTACTCCCCTCTAAGATATATGAATCCGCATATGAGTTCGTCGAAACTACAAAATCGTGATACAGCCTCTTTTAAACCCTGAATGGAACGGTGGCATCGATTCCATTTCGATATATGCCGATTTGCGTGGTCCCTTCCAGATTTAGGGGGGGGGGGGTGCAGAGTGTGAGCCTCTTAAAAACCATGACTATGACAAAAATCGGTGGGACGGATTTGCACCTTACTGTTTACAAACCTCTGAATAAATCTGTGTTGGATGAAATTGCTGTAACCATTTAACGATCAGCGAGGAAAAAAACGGTTAATTCTGGCAACGGGAGATCTCTAACTCTCTTGTTGCACGCCCGCCCAAAATAATCATAATATATACTATGGTTGTGAGGTTGTGAGGTCGCTACAGTTATCCACCAATCGGCCGTCATCAGGATGTTTTCATTCCTCCTTCTCGGGACGAATTCGAAAACCCTTTTTCTGGAAAGATCAGTTAGAGGGGGCGGTTGTGAAGACACTGCAAGGGGGCGGTTGTGAAGACACTGCAAGGGGGTGGTTATGAAGACACTGCAAGGGGGTGGTTATGAAGACACTGCAAGAGGGCGGTTGTGAAGACACTGCAAGGGGGCGGTTGTGAAGACACTGCAAGGGGGTGGTTGTGAAGACACTGCAAGGGGGTGGTTATGAAGACACTGCAAGGGGGTGGTTATGAAGACACTGCAAGGGGGTGGTTGTGAAGACACTGCAAGGGGGTGGTTATGAAGACATTGCAAGGGGGTGGTTATGAAGACACTACAAGGGGGTGGTTGTGAAGACACTGCAAGGGGGCGGTTGTGAAGACACTGCAAGGGTGCGGTTGTGAAGACACTGCAAGGGGGTGGTTATGAAGACACTGCAAGGGGGTGGTTGTGAAGACACTGCAAGGGGGTGGTTATGAAGACATTGCAAGGGGGTGGTTATGAAGACACTACAAGGGGGTGGTTGAAAAGCCACTGCAGGGGGGCGGTTGTGAAGACACTGCAAGGGTGCGGTTGTGAAGACACTGCAAGGGGGTGGTTATGAAGACACTGCAAGGGGGCGGTTGTGAAGACACTGCAAGGGGGTGGTTATGAAGACACTGCAAGGGGGTGGTTGTGAAGACACTGCAAGGGGGTGGTTATGAAGACACTGCAAGGGGGTGGTTATGAAGACACTGCAAGGGGGTGGTTATGAAGACACTGCAAGGGGGTGGTTATGAAGACACTGCAAGGGGGTGGTTATGAAGACACTGCAAGGGGGTGGTTATGAAGAGACTGCAAGGGGGTGGTTATGAAGACACTGCAAGGGGGCGGTTGTGAAGACATTGCAAGGGGGTGGTTATGAAGACACTGCAAGGGGGTGGTTGTGAAGACATTGCAAGGGGGCGGTTGTGAAGACACTGCAAGGGGGTGGTTATGAAGACACTGCAAGGGGGTGGTTATGAAGACACTGCAAGGGGGTGGTTATGAAGACACTGCAAGGGGGTGGTTATGAAGACACTGCAAGGGGGTGGTTATGAAGACATTGCAAGGGGGTGGTTATGAAGACACTGCAAGGGGGTGGTTGTGAAGACACTGCAAGGGGGTGGTTATGAAGACACTGCAAGGGGGTGGTTGTGAAGACATTGCAAGGGGGTGGTTATGAAGACACTGCAAGGGGGTGGTTGTGAAGACATTGCAAGGGGGTGGTTATGAAGACATTGCAAGGGGGTGGTTATGAAGACATTGCAAGGGGGTGGTTATGAAGACACTACAAGGGGGCGGTTGTGAAGACATTGCAAGGGGGTGGTTGTGAAGACATTGCAAGGGGGCGGTTGTGAAGACACTGCAAGGGGGTGGTTGTGAAGACACTGCAAGGGGGCGGTTGTGAAGACACTGCAAGGGGGTGGTTATGAAGACATTGCAAGGGGGTGGTTATGAAGACACTACAAGGGGGTGGTTGTGAAGACACTGCAAGGGGGCGGTTGTGAAGACACTGCAAGGGGGTGGTTGTGAAGACATTGCAAGGGGGCGGTTGTGAAGACACTGCAAGGGGGTGGTTGTGAAGACACTGCAAGGGGGTGGTTATGAAGACACTGCAAGGGGGTGGTTGTGAAGACATTGCAAAGGGGCGGTTGTGAAGACACTGCAAGGGGGTGGTTGTGAAGACACTGCAAGGGGTGGTTATGAAGACACTACAAGGGGGTGGTTGTGAAGACACTGCAAGGGGGTGGTTATGAAGACACTGCAAGGGGGTGGTTATGAAGACATTGCAAAGGGGCGTTTGTGAAGACACTGCAAGGGGGTGGTTGTGAAGACACTGCAAGGGGGTGGTTATGAAGACACTGCAAGGGGGTGGTTGTGAAGACATTGCAAAGGGGCGGTTGTGAAGACACTGCAAGGGGGCGGTTGTGAAGACACTGCAAGGGGGTGGTTATGAAGACACTGCAAGGGGGCGGTTGTGAAGACACTGCAAGGGGGTGGTTATGAAGACACTGCAAGGGGGCGGTTGTGAAGACACTGCAAGGGGGGGGTTAGGAAGACACTGCAAGGGGGTGGTTGTGAAGACACTGCAAGGGGGTGGTTAAGAAGAGACTGCAAGGGGGTGGTTATGAAGACATTGCAAGGGGGTGGTTATGAAGACACTACAAGGGGGTGGTTGTGAAGACACTGCAAGGGGGCGGTTGTGAAGACACTGCAAGGGTGCGGTTGTGAAGACACTGCAAGGGGGTGGTTATGAAGACACTGCAAGGGGGCGGTTGTGAAGACACTGCAAGGGGGTGGTTATGAAGACACTGCAAGGGGGTGGTTGTGAAGACACTGCAAGGGGGTGGTTATGAAGACACTGCAAGGGGGTGGTTATGAAGACACTGCAAGGGGGTGGTTGTGAAGACACTGCAAGGGGGTGGTTATGAAGACACTGCAAGGGGGTGGTTATGAAGACACTACAAGGGGGTGGTTATGAAGACACTGCAAGGGGGCGGTTGTGAAGACACTGCAAGGAGGTGGTTATGAAGACACTGCAAGGGGGCGGTTGTGAAGACACTACAAGGGGGTGGTTATGAAGACACTGCAAGGGGGTGGTTATGAAGACACTGCAAGGGGGTGGTTATGAAGACACTACAAGGGGGTGGTTATGAAGACACTACAAGGGGTTGGTTATGAAGACACTGCAAGGGGGTGGTTATGAAGACACTGCAAGGGGGCGGTTATGAAGACACTGCAAGGGGGTGGTTATGAAGACACTACAAGGGGGTGGTTGTGAAGACACTGCAAGGGGGCGGTTGTGAAGACACTGCAAGGGGGTGGTTATGAAGACACTGCAAGGGGGTGGTTATGAAGACACTACAAGGGGGTGGTTATGAAGACACTGCAAGGGGGTGGTTATGAAGACACTGCAAGGGGGTGGTTATGAAGACACTGCAAGGGGGCGGTTATGAAGACACTGCAAGGGGGTGGTTGTGAAGACATTGCAAAGGGGCGGTTGTGAAGACACTGCAAGGGGGTGGTTATGAAGACACTGCAAGGGGGTGGTTGTGAAGACACTACAAGGGGGTGGTTGTGAAGACATTGCAAGGGGGTGGTTATGAAGACACTGCAAGGGGGTGGTTATGAAGACACTGCAAGGGGGTGGTTATGAAGACACTACAAGGGGGTGGTTATGAAGACACTGCAAGGGGGTGGTTATGAAGACACTGCAAGGGGGTGGTTATGAAGACACTGCAAGGGGGTGGTTATGAAGACACTGCAAGGGGGTGGTTGTGAAGACATTGCAAAGGGGCGGTTGTGAAGACACTGCAAGGGGGTGGTTATGAAGACACTGCAAGGGGGTGGTTGTGAAGACACTACAAGGGGGTGGTTATGAAGACACTGCAAGGGGGTGGTTATGAAGACACTGCAAGGGGGCGGTTATGAAGACACTGCAAGGGGGTGGTTATGAAGACACTGCAAGGGGGTGGTTGTGAAGACATTGCAAAGGGGCGGTTGTGAAGACATTGCAAGGGGGTGGTTATGAAGACACTGCAAGGGGGTGGTTATGAAGACACTGCAAGGGGGTGGTTATGAAGACACTGCAAGGGGGTGGTTATGAAGACACTGCAAGGAGGTGGTTATGAAGACACTGCAAGGGGGCGGTTGTGAAGACATTGCAAGGGGGTGGTTATGAAGACACTGCAAGGGGGTGGTTATGAAGACACTGCAAGGGGGTGGTTATGAAGACACTGCAAGGGGGTGGTTATGAAGACACTGCAAGGGGGTGGTTGTGAAGACATTGCAAAGGGGCGGTTGTGAAGACACTGCAAGGGGGTGGTTGTGAAGACACTGCAAGGGGGTGGTTGTGAAGACACTGCAAGGGGGCGGTTGTGAAGACACTGCAAGGGGGTGGTTATGAAGACACTGCAAGGGGGCGGTTGTGAAGACACTGCAAGGGGGTGGTTATGAAGACATTGCAAGGGGGTGGTTATGAAGACACTGCAAGGGGGTGGTTATGAAGACACTGCAAGGGGGTGGTTGTGAAGACACTACAAGGGGGTGGTTATGAAGACACTACAAGGGGGTGGTTATGAAGACACTGCAATGGGGTGGTTATGAAGACATTGCAAGGGGTGGTTGTGAAGACATTGCAAGGGGGTGGTTGTGAAGACATTGCAAGGGGGTGGATATGAAGACATTGCAAGGGGGCGGTTGTGAAGACACTG
>NC_091589.1:5717053-5722053 GCF_042767895.1 Penaeus vannamei
TCATCAATCATCATCATCATCATATTTATCATCAATCATCATCATCATCATCAATCATCATCATCATCATCATCATCATCATCATCATCATCATCATCATCATCATCATCATCATCATCATCATCATCATCATCATCATCATCAATCATCATCATTACTAATTCAGTATCACTTTACCGCTCTATACAATCATCTTATTTATTCATACGTTAAACTTTCGAAAGAGACAGATAAACAGAAAATAAAACAGACAGACAAACAGACAGACAAACATAAACTTTCGAGAGAGACAGATAAACAGAAAATAAAACAGACAGACAAACAGACAGACAAACAGACAGACAAACAGATAGACAGAAATAGACAGAGAGACAGGAATGGAGGAATGAAAGGAATGAGGGAATGGGATAGATCTGTGGGGGGGGGAGGGGGGATGGTGAAACAACAGAGATGCAAGGAGTCTGTTCTTTAATATGTGGAGTTTATGCAATGTTTTTTTTCTGTTTATTTGTTCAGTCACTTTGGTTTAAAGCAGATTTCAAAGTGTATTATTGGGATGTTTAATTAAGAGAAATCGTTTCCTCTATAATGACAAGTTAATTCTACGTGTTGGGTTTCGTATTTTTATTTCACAATAAAAACGTATTTTTATTTGACAAAAAAAACATAAAGACATTAAAAAGTGTATTCACAAGTATAGTGACGTAATTATATAAAAATGTATTATTGAGTGTATGGGCGTGAGTTCGTACGTGAGTATGTGCACGCGTGTGAGTGGGTGCGTGCGTGCGTGTGTGCGTATGTGTGTTTGCGAGTGTGTGTGCGTTCGTGTGTTAGGTAGGCCTAAGGGTATCAAAAAAACCCTTGAACACTTGGGACAATCATTACGTGTTTCGTACCACCACCAAAACTCGACGCCAACATGGAACTGCAGTCGAGATGTGTGAAGGAACTCCATGTTACTTTTTTTGTTATTTATTTATTTATTTGTTATTTATTTTGCTCATTTTATCATTTTATTTGATCTTTTTTATTATTTCTTTGTTATTTATTTATTTATTTGTTATTTCTTTTGTTCTTTTTAACGTTTTATTTTATCTTGTCTTTTTATTATCTTTTTTTTATCATTTTATTTCATTTTTTATTATCTATTATAATTCCATTTTTTATTATCTATTATAATTCCATTTTATTTTATTTCATTATTTTATCATTTTCTTTTATTTTATTATTTTATCATTTTATCTAATTTTATAATTTTATTATTTTATCATTTTATCTAATTCTATCATTTTATAATTTTATTTTACTTTATCTTATTACTATTTTATTTCATATTATTTTACCATTACTGTAAAGATTAGCTTTGTATGTGTGTGTGCATTTTAGTTTACATGTATATGCTTATATATACATATATATATATATATATATATATATATATATATATATATATATATATATATATATATATATATATATATATATATATATATATATATATATATATATATATATATATATATATATATATATATATATATACCACGAAGGTTCATCCACCAATCTTAGTTTCTTTTTCGGAAGGGAGAATGGGGGGGAGGGGGGAACCTCCAACAAAAAGAAGGTGGCTGATGGAGGAGAGAGGAGCGCAGTCGAGGAGGGAGGAGGAGGAGGAGAAGGAAAGGAAGAAGGAAGAGAGGAGAGAGCAACCGAGAAGGGGTGTTGAAGATGAGAAGGAGGGAGAGGAGAAGAGAGAGGAGAAGATGAGGGTGGTGAAGAAAGAGGAGAAGAAGGAGGTGGAGAAGAAAGATAAGAAGGAGGAGGGAAAAGAGAAGAAAGAGGAAAAGGAGGAGGGAAAAGAGAAGAAAGAGGAGAAGGAGGAGGGAGAAGAGAAGAAAGAGGAGAAGGAGGAGGGAGAAGGGAAGAAAGAGGAGAAGGAGGGGGGAAAAGAGAAGAAAGAGGAGAAGGATGAGGGAGACGAGAAGAAAGAGGAGAAGAAGGGGGGGGAGAAGAAAGGAGAGAAGAAGAGAAAAGAGAAGAAAGAGGAGAAGAAGGAGGTGGAGAAGGGGGAGAGAAAAGAGAAGAAAGAGGAGAAGAAGGAGGTGGAGAAGAAAGAAGAGAAGGAGAGAAAAGAGAAGAAAGAGGAGAAGAAGGAGGAGGAGAAGGGGGAGAGAAAAGAGAAGAAAGAGGAGAAGGAGAGGGAGGAGAAGAAAGAAGAGAAGGGGGAGAGAAAAGAGAAGAAAGAGGAGAAGAAGGAGGTGGAGAAGGGGGAGAGAAAAGAGAAGAAAGAGGAGAAGGAGGAGGTGGAGAAGAAAGAAGAGAAGGAGAGAAAAGAGAAGAAAGAGGAGAAGAAGGAGGTGGAGAAGGCGGAGAGAAAAGAGAAGAAAGAGGAGAAGAAGGAGGTGGAGAAGAAAGAAGAGAAGGAGAGAAAAGAGAAGAAAGAGGAGAAGAAGGAGGTGGAGAAGGGGGAGAGAAAAGAGAAGAAAGAGGAGAAGAAGAGGGTGGAGAAGAAAGAAGAGAAGGGGGAGAGAAAAGAGAAGAAAGAGGAGAAGAAGAAGGTGGAGAAGGGGGAGAGAAAAGAGAAGAAAGAGGAGAAGAAGCAGGTGGAGAAGAAAGAAGAGAAGGAGAGAAAAGAGAAGAAAGAGGAGAAGAAGGAGGTGGAGAAGGGGGAGAGAAAAGAGAAGAAAGAGGAGAAGAAGGAGGTGGAGAAGAAAGAAGAGAAGGAGGAGGGAAAAGAGAAGAAGGAGGGAAAAGAGAAGAAAGAGGAGAAGAAGGAGGAGCAGAAGAAAGAAGAGAAGGAGGAGAGAAAAGAGAAGAAAGAGGAGAAGAAGGAGGTGGAGAAGAAAGAAGAGAAGGAGGAGAGAAAAGAGAAGAAAGAGGAGAAGGAGGAGGGAAAAGAGAAGAAAGAGGAGAAAAAGGAGGTGGAGAAGAAAGAAGAGAAGGAGGGGGGAAAAGAGAAGAAAGAGGAGAAGAAGGAGGTGGAGAAGGGGGGGGGTGGGAGTGGCTGCAGACCGTACCCCAGATATCGATAAGTTGCTGAATCGAGCAAGTGGTGATTCTCTCTTTGTGTCTTCCTTGATGCCTGTCTTTGTCTTCCTTTGGTCATCCCTCTGTCTGTCTGTCTGTCTGTCTCGGTCTCTGTATTTGCATCTGTGAGTCCCCCGCCAGCACCAGAAATTGTCCCAGAACCAAGACTTGTCCACTGTCCAGATTCAAGAAGAAGACGGTCGGCGGAGGAGGCGAGAAGGAGGGGGAGAAGAAGAAGGAGGAAGGGAGAGGAAGATGAGGTGCAAGGGGAATCCCCGCCCCCATATAAGGGATGAAGGAATATATGGATTCTATGTACCAGAACTTTGGTAGTTTGTACGAATATTTACCCAATGAAAATTATTAACATTATTATAAAATTATTGTTTCAGTATCCTAATACAACTAAAGAACTCTTTTTAATAATGTACAAACCTATAACACATGTTTCTAACAGAATGACACAGTTTATTACACATCATATTAAAAGAAGGTTGTTGTTGGAAAATCAAAAAAAAAAAACAGCTGAATAAGTTAAGTGAACAAAAAGAAATATTAAGGATGAAAGAAGGTTGTTGTTGGAAAATCAAAAAAAAGAAAAAAAAAAAAAAAAAAAAACAGTTGAATAAGTTAAGTGAACAAAGAGAAATATAAAGGGAGCTGTTGAATCGCTTCAATAATGTTAAAAAGAGACTGGATGGAGGAATGGATAATATCAAAAGCATAAATAACACTAATGAAAAGTTTTATCAATGGAAAGGAAAAATAAAGTATAATGAAAATAACAATGATATTATAGCGACATCATGATAATTTTAATCAACAACATGAACTAAATAGAGATAATATTTAGTGAAGAGATAGTAAACATAGAATATGATATTATAGCGACATCATCATAATTTTAATCAACAACATGAACCAAATAGAGATAATATTTAGTGAAGAGATAGTAAACATAGAAAATAGACGTAAAATGGATTTGAATACTAAGTTTTTTTTTTATACACGGACGAAAGACTAACACAAAATATAATCTTAATATTTCGTTTTATTAGCCATCTCAATATTTGAATCGGAAAAATATTAGCAAGAAAGTATAGTTCACTCTTCAACCCCTGTGTTATTGATTTGTATATTTCATGTTGTAGTTCGATGACTCGATGACTTATAGAAGCTTTTGAAGGTACGCACCTGGTCACTTACTCGTTCGTTCGTTCGTTCGTTCGCTCGCTCACACTTTCGTTACTTACGTTCATCTATTGATTTTTTTTTTATTTTTTTTATTTTTTTTTTTTTATTTTTTTTTTTTTTTACAATTCGCGCGTAGACAGTTATCCGAAACTAACCCTTATGCACCTCCTTAACAATGCTTCTTTTACTATACTCTACTCTCCTCTCCCCCGTCTCTCTCTCCCTCTACCCTCCCTCCGATTCTCTCTCTCTGCCTCTTCCTTCTTTTTTAATCACTTTTTTCTCATATTCTCCTATTTATTCATCCACCTCGTCATCCAATTCTTTTTTTTTTTTGTTTTCTTCTTCTCTTCCTCTTTTCTTATATTCTTTCTGCTCTTTCCTTTATTCCATGTACATATATTTCTATTTTGGAGAAAGAAAGAAAGAAAGAAAGATAGAGAAATAGGAAAGGGGAAGGTGAAGAGAACGAAAGAGAGAAATGAAGGAGGGAGGAGGAGTAGATAGAAAGGGAAAGTAGGAGGGGGGGGGGGTGCGGGAGAAGGGCAGGAGGGCAGGTAGACCGACAGGTAGAAAGAAAGAAAGAAAGAAAGAGAAAGAAAGAGAGTGAGAGAGAAAGATAGATAGATAGACAGAGAAAAAGTACGATGGTGGGGTATGTAAAAAAAGAGAAAGTAAGGGAGGGAGAGGAGAAAGATAAAGAAGAAGGGAGGGAGAAAAAGGCAGATGGGAGAAGAAACTGAGAGAGAGAGAGAGAGAGAGAGAGAGAGAGAGAG
>NC_091589.1:5762053-5764553 GCF_042767895.1 Penaeus vannamei
TAAATTAGCATCATCTAAATAAATTAAGATAAGACAAATAAAAACACCCCATCAAGAGAAATGTCGCGATTCAGAGAACAAAAATCTACAGTCCTATCTGATTAATTATTTAGACGCACATACTACTATTAGTACTACTACTACTCTTACTACTACTAATGATAATTATTTAAGCGCCAAAAAGTTTAAGTTATCCCTATCTCTCAACACAAATGAATCCTTTTTAAAAAATCCTAGATCCAGATCATGGTCCAGATCGCCAACAAAATCTAATTTCATCTAAATTGGGCTAAGACACACCTCGTAAAAAAGAATGAATAGATGAAATAAAATAAAATAAATAAAATAGATAAATAAATAAATAATAGACAAGTAAATAAATAAATAAATAATAGGCAAGTATATAGATAAATAAATAATAGACAAGTAAATAAATAAATAAATAATAGACAAGTAAATAAATAAATTATAGATCAATAAACAAATAATAGATAAATAAATAAATAATATATACATAAATAATAGATAAATAAATAAATAATACATAAATAAATCAATAAATAATACATAAATAAATCAATAAACAATACATAAATAGATAAATAAAAGATGAATAAACAAAATAAACATTTGTTCATAACCTTCAGACTTACCCTTCAAGCCAACCAACAAACTAACCAACGCTACCAAACGCATAACCTTGGCGAAAATAACAGCGAAGAACAGCATTTCCACGCGTCGAAAACTCTGAACATTTTCCAAGCGATTTAAAGGTCTTGAGAACAGCTGTGGACATGGCTGCGTCTGGCACCTTCTCTCGGCTGGCGAAAGGTTATGAACAAATATTTGTTTGTTTATTCATCTTTTATTTATTTATTTATCTATTATTTATTTGTTTATTTATCTATTATTTATTTGTTTATTCATCTGTTATTTATTTATTTATTCATCTATTATTTATTTGTTTTTCATCTATTATTTATTTGTTTATTCATCTATTATTTATTTATTTATTCATCTATTATTCATTTATTTATTCATCTATTATTTATTTATCCATTCTTCTATTATTTATTCATTCATCTATTATTTATTTGTTTTTCATCTATTATTTATTTATTTATTCATCTATTATTTATTCATTTATTCATCTATTATTTATTTATTTATTCATCTTTTATTTATTTATTTATTCATCTATTATTTATTTATTTATTCATCTATTATTTATTTATTTATTCATCTATTATTTATTTATTTATTCATCTATTATTTGTTTATTTATTCATCTATTATTTATCTATATATTCATCTATTACTTATTTATTTATTCATCTATTATTTATTTATTTACCTGAAAATGGCTGCGTCTGACACCATCTTTCCCGAAATACATTGATTATCGGACATTTTGTTAGAATTGTCCCAGGCCCGACCCATTGAATTTCCATAAATACTGACGCAGAAATAAAGGCATCTAGGTCTATATATCTGATAGATATATATTTAACAATCTATTTGCCCGGTTGATATGCATGTCTAGACTGATGAATATGCAGTTATTTATTTATTTATGCATGTTAGATATATGAATATTCTTTGGGTTGGGTCTCGAACAATTCTAACAAGCCGGCAGTTTTGAGGTTAATTTTTACTTTTTTTCACAAACTTGGAAATCATAACTGTGACTATAACTGCGTGTCTGGTAAAGTTATGATCACTTCAATTGTATCAGCTCATTAAAGTGTTAAACTGGAATGACAAGAGATTATACGTAAGAGAGAAACAGAAGAGAGAGAGAAAAAAAGAGAAGAAATGAGAGAATGAACCGAAACTCTTGCCAATATTCGCATGTTTTCCACCTGTCACTTTGTCTGTCTCCCTCTTTCGTCAGTCCACCTGCCTTGTTTAATTTACGAAAGGTCAGAACCAGAGAAAAGTCATACATACAGACATGCTAACACTGACACAAAAGTACATCTGTCTGTCTCTGTGTATTATGTATTTATCTATGTGATAGATATGATCTTTTTTATCGGTCTAAGTGATAGACATGCATTTATTTATCTGTGTCTAATAGAATTGTATTCATCTATCCAACTGTCGAATATGTATTTATATATCTATCTGTCTAATAGATATGCAGCCATCTATCTGTTTAATATATATGTATTTATCTATCGATCTATCTGTCTACTAGATAAGCATTCATCTGTCATCTGTTTAATAGATATCATTTATCTATCTTTCAAATATATATGCATTTATCTATCTATCTGTCTAATAGATAAATATTTATCTATCTGTATAATAGATTTGTACTCATCTATCTGTCTATCTAATAGATATGCATTTATCTATTTGCCTGATAGATATCCATATATATATATATCCATATGATAGATAAACTTGACTGATCGGTATATCTCTGTATAAACACGTATGAATATTTATAGTGTCAGATGTCGAGCAGTTTAAGGAAACCGGTTAATAATTTCCG
>NC_091589.1:5772053-5789553 GCF_042767895.1 Penaeus vannamei
CTCTCTCGATTTCTCTCTCTCTCTCTCTCTCTCTCTCTCTCTCTCTCTCTCTCTCTCTCTCTCTCTCTCTCTCTCTCTCTCTCTCTCTCTCTCTCTCTCTCCCTTCCCCCCTCTCTCTCTTTTTCTCTCCCTCTTTCCCTCTCTCTCTCTCTCTCTCCCTATCTCTCTCATACAAATTTATTCCGATGCCATTTGCAAGCTCAGTTACAAGTTATGAGATATTCGGCTCGCATTGCAAGGCACTAATTACCTTGAGCAGAAACGAATCAGCAATTAATATTTGATCATTTATATTAACGTCAGTTGACCTCTCCAGCACGTTTAGGAAATTAATCATAATGGCGGACAGTGATATGATTTTGCGCATTTGATATCATATTGATGGATGGATTATGCTTTTGTATACATTTATGGCGGTCTGTGCATCAGGGGAATGCTCTCAGTACCGGTATGTGTTTCCGTGTGTGGCTCTGACGCTATCTTTGTTTCTATCATTGTTCTGCACTTGAACAAAATCTAATTCATTTATATCTATCTATCTATCTGTCTTTATCTTTCTATCTATATATATACATACAATATATACACATATATATATATATATACACTGTAGAATATAGCGATTTTTTTTTTGGACCTGTGTATGCTTTGGTATTTATATTCTTAACCTTTTGATTTCTGATGTTTTATTTACTATGATTTTGTTTAAGTGTAGCATAAAAAGAATTCCGTTTTCTTTAAATAGCTAAAGGTTGCCATGCGAGACACTAAAATCCTTGTTTCATTTTTCTATTTTTTTGGTATATCCCATTGTATTTTATTCTCCAAAAGGCCAAAAATGCATTACTGATATGCAGTTATAAGATGATGTATTGCAGTGTAAAGAACTGTCAACAAACGATTTAAATGTCTCTCTGGTTTAGAGTTTTGTCTGACTCTCAACTTAGGTAATGGCCGAAATCTGAATGTAGGAGACATCGCGGCTTCTCCTGAGATCTGGTAGTTATCATGGGTTCCTGATAAAATTCGACTACCAGACTATGTTCTACACAGCGATAGAGATTCTAGGCGTCCCTAGATTGTTGAAATAACCCACGGTAACTGGTATGTGTCAAAAAATAATGCATTAGTGTGTTTTACTGCTGCACATGTGACCTGTCTAGGATGGGAAAGATACGTTGTCAGTGTTAATAACACAAATTAGACGTGATGTGACATTAGATGGTGTTATACTTTGCTGGAGTAGTTATTTTGCACTTTTCGTAAGTTGATGCTGTTTGTGATACAATGATTGCATTGATTATATTATATTGTTTACTTGCTGCAGTATCATGATGTTAATATACGTTTATTTATGTTAATTTACATTCATTTGTTTGCTGGGGAAAAAAATTCACGTCATGGTTCGTCACTTCATTCATTTGCAATAAAGGCTTAAAAGGTAAAGAAGTGACTGCAACGTGTATCTCAAGTTGCACTGTGCAGTCAGATTAGCTTTCACTGTCTCAACATTCCACTTTATCTTCCCGTTGTCGCTTTATTTACAGTCTGGAATTCACGGTAAAGAAAACATTTCAGTTCTAAATGTCATTCATTATTTGATTTTTCTCAAATTGGACCATTTTTGCCTATTACAGAAAAATGCCTTAAATGCAAAACATTAACAAAGGCCAAAACTTTGTATTCAGTAACCATTTACTATAAGGAGAGAACAGCACTAATTGTGGGAAACGTGTACTACTAGCACTAAATAGCCCGGACTTAGCTAACGACAGTTAATGCTAGCTCAGGTCTCTCCTAGTACCGATCTACATTTTTCTGGACTTTGTAAATTATAGATAGATACAGATAGAGGTATGTGTTATAAATATATACATCGATATAGATATACTGTAGATACGGAAATAGTTACAAATATAGATATCGATGTGTGTGTGTGTGTGTGTGTGTGTGTGTGTGTGTGTGTGTGTGTGTGTGTGTGTGTGTGTGTGTGTGTGTGTGTGTGAAGTGATAGAGGCTGAATAATTTCTTCCTGGACCAGAATTTTGACACCTGAATCCGGGAAATATCCTGGAAAATAGGGACCTATGGCAACCCTACAGTTAACCGCCTGAGTGCTAATCTAGTGTACGAAGTTCAGGCTCCGGTGCAGGGAGTTAATAGGACTCCAATTACCCCTATCATATGGGGAGAGGAAGGGACCTATGGGGTCTGTAGGTAGAGGTATTAGTCCCTTAGACGTATGGTATCCTATTTATGATTTATTTATTTCGTTGTTTAAACTAAGGGCTCAGTTATTTGGAAACGATAAACAATAGTGAGTGAATCGAGGGTTTTAGTATTGACAAGGTGATAAGAAATGGGAATTGCGATCAAGATATTGAACTTGCTATAAGTTCTTGAATACATTTTAACATTACTTTCTCCGCTCTTTTGTATGAAATAGTCTTACCAACAATTTTGAGCTCCAAAGAGAATCTATATTTTAGATATAACCTAGGACAATGATACACAGCATTCACATCAAAACAAAGAAAATATAAGATACACAACATTCACATCAAAACAAAGAAAATATAAAATACACAACATTCACATCAAAACAAAGAAAATATAAAATACAAAGCATTCACATCAAAACAAAGAAAATATAAAATACACAACATTCACATCAAAACAAAGAAAATATAAGATACACAACATTCACATCAAAACAAAGAAAATATAAAATACAAAGCATTCACATCAAAACAAAGAAAATATAAGATACACAACATTCACATCAAAACAAAGAAAATATAAGATACACAACATTCACATCAAAACAAAGAAAATATAAAATACACAACATTCACATCAAAACAAAGAAAATATAAGATACACAACATTCACATCAAAACAAAGAAAATATAAGATACACAACATCCACATCAAAACAAAGAAAATATAAGATACACAACATTCACATCAAAACAAAGAAAATATAAAATACACAACATTCACATCAAAACAAAGAAAATATAAGATACACAACATCCACATCAAAACAAAGAAAAGATAAAATACACAACATTCACATCAAAACAAAGAAAATATAAGATACACAACATTCACATCAAAACAAAGAAAATATAAGATACACAACATTCACATCAAAACAAAGAAAATATAAAATACACAACATTCACATCAAAACAAAGAAAATATAAGATACACAACATCCACATCAAAACAAAGAAAAGATAAAATACACAACATTCACATCAAAACAAAGAAAATATAAAATACACAACATTCACATCAAAACAAAGAAAATATAAAATACACAGCATTCACATCAAAACAGAAAATATAAATAACAATTTTTTATATGAATATTTAAAAAGGAAACTTACACTCTTGAAAAAAAAACTATACTTTAAAATCGCTCTGTATAAAACAACCAATGTAGTTTAAATGAAAGCAAATACAATATCTCCGTATTATAATCCCTTGCTTACTTAACAAAGCAACAAGAAAACCACCAATTGAAAGCTAAACATCAGAAGCGTGTTTCTCCGCATGTCGAAACGGGAGAGAAGGACAAACAAAAACATGACCTGTGTGTTTGCAGTATAAACTCGTGTCTATGATATCTGACCTGGAAAACGTGCTTGTGGAAAAGAGCAGGTGTGTAGTTAAGTGGGCGTGATATGCAAATGTGAAATGTAAAGCCAACTTGGTGAAATATCTCTTTTAGAATACCTGTAACGTGTTTGGACTTCGTTGTAAGAGATGTAGAACACGATAGATGCGAATGTGAATACCTTCACTGAGACTTATTTATTCTTATTCACATATTTTTTACTTTGTGTTTGTTTGTTTAGAGGTTTGATACCTTCAACGTCTTTAAAAGGAGGTCGCATATCGATGCAGAACATGATATACATAAAAGTGAACTGTTATTCATTCTCTTTCATACATTTTTTATTCATGTGTGTTTACGGTGATAAGGAGGAGATCGCTGTGACAGATGTAGAACAAGATATACATGGAAATGAATAACAAAAGTGAATTATTCATTCTCAATCACACTTACGAGACATGCAATAGAAGGATCAGAACAACCCTTTTATTTCACCTTTTTTTCACTTTCGTAGAGAATTTTTTACGTTTGTTGTTGTTGTCGTCGTTGTTATTGTTGTTAGGCGTGTCTCTCTTATCACCGTGTTATATTCCTGTTTCAATTTTCCCAGTATCAAGAAATTAATATTCCCGATATCAAGAGACATTTTTAAATTCTCCAATTTTCTAAAACCTCGCAAATGTCCACCAGTGAATTAATTTATTTCCTCTGACAACTAAATTTACATGAATCGCCTTTTCAGTTCAGGTTTCAGGAAATCGCTTTCAATGTTGTTGCTGTTCATTCTAATCACGATTGCAAAAGCAGGAAGAGAAAGAGATAAAAAATGATAAACAAGGGAGAGACCTGAGCAGATGATAAAGAGGGGAGAAACTAGAGAAAAGCGATAAAAATGGAGGGAATTTGGATAAATGGTGAAAGAGGCAAATGTGATAAAGATGGAGGAACTGGGACAAATGTGATAAAGATGGAAGAACGGATGATAAAATGGGAGGGGGGGGCAAGGGCAAACAGACAGGGAAGAAACTAGAATAAGTGATAAAAGAGGGAAGAAGGTAGGACAAATGAGAAGGGAAAAGCTAAGACAAATGATAAAAAGATCGAGAAACTATAACAAATGATAAAGAGGGGAGAAACTAAGATAAATGATAAGAGAAGGCAGAATCTAGAATAAAAAAAAAGGAGAGCAGCAAAGACAATTGATAAAAAAAGGAGAGAAGGCAGAAAAGATGATAAAGAGAAGAGATGGTAGGACAAACAATAAAGATAGGAAGAGCTGAAATGGAGAGGAAAAGAGGGAGATTGACCAAAAGGAGGGAAAAAGGGAGAATTAAAGAAAGCGAGAGACGGAGAAGAGAAGGAAAGAGAAAAAACGGAGAGACAAGAAACATTGGAAATCAAACATACAAAAATTGATACGAATTTTATTACTAATTGTAAATGGATATATGTAAATTAGGTAAGATTTTATTAATAAAAACAGATGCTAATAATACAACGTAGAAGCATGTCCTCAGAAAGGGGAATATTATGAAAGGGACAATAACTGATAATAACGATATAAATGATAATAATGATAGATAGTAGATAATAGGCTTACAGTTACGAATAATAATAATAATGACAACACTTCACTCCGTGTGCCGTTGTTAAAGATATTGTCAGTGATAATAACATTTATAAAAGTGTTTTTATTCTCATAGCGAAAGGAGAATTAAGTGATAAACCAATGAGGGTGAATTTGTTCATTTAATAGATTATCGTGTTTTTTTTTTTTTTTTTTTTTTTTTTTTTTAGATTATCACTTATATTCACATATTCAATCTTTGTTCTGTTATTGTGTTTTTGTCATGGATGAAATAGCCTCTTACGTTTTTACGTTATCCATAGGGTTATATTTTTGCGTTATCCATAGAGTTATATTTTTACGTTAAGCATGTGGTCATATCTTTACGTTAAGCACATGGTCGTATTTTTACGTCAAGCATATGGTCATATTTTTACGTTAAGCACATGGTCGTATTTTTACGTCAAGCATATGGTCATATTTTTACGTTAAGCACATGGTCGTATTTTTACGTCAAGCATATGGTCATATTTTTACGTTAAGCACATGGTCGTATTTTTACGTCAAGCATATGGTCATATGCATGTATGTATTATTGTCATATTTTTACTTTATGCACATGGCCATATTTTTACGTCAACCAAATGGCCATATTTTTACGTCAACCAAATGGCCATATTTTTACGTCAACCAAATGGCCATATCTTTACGTCAACCAAATGGCCATATTTTTACGTCAACCAAATGGCCATATCTTTACGTCAACCAAATGGCCATATCTTTACGTCAACCAAATGGCCATATTTTTACGTCAACCAAATGGCCATATTTTGACGTCAAGCATATAACCATATTTTTACATCAAGGTTATGGCCATATTTTTACGTCAAGCATTTGGCCATATTTTTACGTTAAGCACATGGCCATATTTTCACTTTAACCAAATGGCCATATTTTGACGTTAACCAAATGGCCATATTTTTACATCAAGGTTATGGCCATATTTTTACGTCAAGCATTTGGCCATATTTTTACGTTAAGCACATGGCCATATTTTCACTTTAACCAAATGGCCATATTTTTACGCTAATCACTTGGCCATATTTACGTCAACCAAATGGCCATATTTTGACGTCAAGCATATAACCATATTTTTACATCAAGGTTATGGCCACATTTTAACGTCAAGCATTTGGCCATATTCTCACGTTAACCAAATGTCCATATTTTTACGCTAATCACATGGCCATATTTACGTTAACCATTACGTTACGTCGACTGATGATCACATGACCCACACACTATGTATACTAAGGCGAAATGTGATTCCCTGGGGTGAGTTTGACAGCCCAGGGTTAGGTGTGTGTCAAGTACGTTTGGATGTGTATTTTCGTGGGATTTTCTTAACCAGGGTCTTCGTAAATAGGTGTACGTGATTTTGTATATATTTACGTGTATAAGGCTTTGTTTGTGTCTCTTTGTCTGTCTGTCTGTCACTGTCTGTCTGTCTGTCTGTGTCTTTCTTTCAGTCTCTCTCTCTGATATTTCCGTGTATATATAATATAACCAGAACAGTGAACACGTTTTTAGAAGAATTATAACGAGTCAAAAAAAAAAGAAAAAAGAAAAATCAAATATACACAAATAGATATGTAGCGAACATCAAATTATCTCTTCAGAGAAGGCAAAAAAAAAAGAAAAAAAAAATCCTAAAAATCTGTATCATTTGTCTAGCCTTCTACACCTGTTGCACCGAACAGACTTCCAATCTCCTTCCGATAAAAAGAACAAGAAGAAAGAATGAAAAGAAAAGAAAAAGAAGAAAGAAAGAAAGAAAGAAAAGAGGAAGAGAGAAAAAGAAAAGAAACGAAAAAAGAAAAAAAGAAAAAGGAAAAAAACGAAAAAGAAAAAAGAAAGAAAAAGAAAAAAGAGAGAGAAAATAAGAAAAAAGAGAAAGAGAAAATAAGAAAAAAGAATGAAAAAAAAAAACGATGATGCTCTCCCTCGCCCACCACCGTAATTGCGTCTGGGAAGCGAAGGTAATGTGTATCCTCTTTGTTCTGTTTATCCCCACTTTGTGTCTGTCTGTCCCTCTCTCTCTCTCTCTTTATCTCTCTATTTATCTTTAGGGACTTACGTATATATGTATATATATTTGTGTGTGCGTGTGTGTGTGCGTGTGTGTGTGTGTGCGTGTGTGTGTGTGTGTGTGTGTGTGTGTGTGTGTGCCTTTATGTGTGTGTGTGTGTGTGCGTGCGTTCATAGTCATGTATGTATGTGTATGTTTATGTGTATATATGCGTCTGCGTGCATGTATGTATTACGTATTCAAATTTAAATATATTGAGCGATCCCAAGCACTCTGTTGCCTTATTAATTGCAATTGTGAAAAAGTTGAAAATAGTGAATCATTTATCATCATTATCGCTATTATTTATATTTCAAGAGATAGATTTAAATTTAGTTTGTATCCGATATTCCTGAGAGAAAAATAGAAAAAAATGTTTGTATAATTGGCAACATTGAGGAAAAATAAAGTCATTTTATTTCTATAATTGTATATCATTATTAAGGGTTATTTATTTAGATTTGATTATCATTTGGAGCAAAATACGGTTTTGATAATTCTTATACTTTGTCTTAGTATTAAACATAAAATTTATTATATAGATGAAAAAAAAATCCAAGTTCAATAAACAAAGTTGCTTATTAATAGCTTATTCTTCTTCATGTATTTATTTTTTTTTCTTTTTTAATTTGCCTTTTAAATTTCCATTAACCTTTTTTCATATATTTTGAATTTCTTTTTGTTTTTCATTATTATTCTTTTTGTATATTTCTTTTGGTTTTATATCTTTATTATCTTTATTGATTGATTTATTTATCTTGTTCATTATCTTTATTCATATTTTTTCATTCACTTATTTTAATTTATTCTTTTCATATATATTTCTTTTACTTTTATATCTTTATAAACTTTATTGATTTTTTCTTTCATTCACTTTTATTTTTCATCCATATCTTTATTCATTTATTTATTCCAGTCTTTGTCTTTTAACGTAATTTCATTTTTTCATTATATTCATTCATGTTTCTTTTCATTCAGTTTTATTTTTCGTCCATATCTTTATTCATTTATTTATTCCAGTGTTAATCTTTAACGTAATTTAACTTTTCAATATTTATTCATATTTTTTTTATTCACTTTTATTTTTCGTCATCTTTATTCATCTATTTATCCCAGCCTTTGTCTTTTCACGTAATTCCACCTTCCACTAAATTCATTCACATTTATTTTCCATCATCTTTATTCATCTATTTATTCCAGCCTTTGTCTTTTCACGCAATTCCACTTTCCACTATATTCATTCACATTTATTTTCCATCATCTTTATTCATTTATTTATTCCAGCCTTTGTCTTTTCACGCAATTCCACTTTCCACTATATTCATTCACATTTATTTTCCATCATCTTTATTCACTTATTTATCCCAGCCTTTGTCTTCGTCTAATTCTAATTTGTCTAACGTAATTCCACTTTCCACTATATTCATTCACATTTATTTTCCAGCATCTTTATCCATTTATTTATCCCAGCCTTTGTCTTCGTCTAATTTCACTTTCCACTATATTCATTCACATTTATTTTCCATCATCTTTATTCACTTATTTATCCCAGCCTTTGTCTTCGTCTAATTCCCCATCATCTTTATTAATTTATTTATCCCAGCCTTTGTCTTTTCACGTAATTCCACTTTCCACTATATTCATTCACATTTATTTTCCATCATCATTATTCATTTATTTATTCCAGCCTTTGTCTTTTCACGTAATTCCACTTTCCACCTATATTCATTCACATTTATTTTCCATCATCTTTATCTTTATTTGTCTTCGTCTAATTTCACTTTCCACTTTATTCATTCACATTTATTTTCCATCATCATTATTCATTTATTTATTCCAGCCTTTGTCTTTTCACGTAATTCCACTTTCCACCTATATTCATTCACATTTATTTTCCATCATCTTTATCTTTATTTGTCTTCGTCTAATTTCACTTTCCACTTTATTCATTCACATTTATTTTCCATCATCTTTATTCACTTATTTATCCCAGCCTTTGTCTTCGTCTAATTTCGCCTTTCTTTCGCGCCATGACAGGTTTTAAAAGCGCGAACGTTCCGGCGTCGGGACGGAATCGTAACGTTTTATCGGCACCTTTTACGACCACCTTAACCCTTAAACGTTTCCGGACGAAGATCTCGAAACGGGACGGACAAGGAAGCCGGACCGGGGTAGGAATTTTTTGGATAATTTACAAGTCGGAATATGGAACACACACACATACACACACACACACACACACACACACACACACACACACACACACACACACACACACACACACACACACACACACACACACACACACACACACACTTATATATATATATATATATATATATATATATATATATATATATATATATATATATATATATGTATATATATATATTTATATTTATATATATATATATATATAAATGTATATACATATATGTAGATATGCATATATATATATATATATATATATATATATATATATATATATATATATATATATATATATATATATATATATATATATATATATATATATATATATATATATATATATATATGTATGTATATATATATACACGCCACGCACACACACACACAGACATATAGACATATATGTATGTATAAAAATATAACATGTATATACACACATACATATATTCACATACGAATATACATATACATGTAAATAATAAAGTCACTCAGTCATAAAGGCGAGAACCGCACATGCATGCCAACCTGAAAGAGCCCGCAGCTTTAAGTCCTTTAAAGAAGTGACACCAGCCGGATTCACTTTGTGGGAGCAAAACGCGTCATATTCGCAACAGTTTTGCAAAGCCATTGTGTGTCAGATTTAGTTTTGCGATTTCTATGTCGGTTGAACGATTTTGATATATTCATCTGACTAGTTCCGAGATTATTTTTTTCTATTTGTGAATTTTGATACCAACAGGCAATTGAAAAAAAATCTGTATGTTTAATTTCCTGTGTAGCAATTCAGATTTTCAATTCAGATTTTCGGAAACAGAAGAAGGTACATTTTTGACAAGTTAGACTTTCATTTTTCCTTGTTCAATTCGTCACTGCCTCGGTTAATGTTCTTCCATTTTCCCTAATCTTTATCATGTGCCCTTTGTATGTGTGTGTGTGCAATGAATATATCTTTCTCTCATTCTCCTACACACACATACAGAAAAGTAGATAGATAGATAGAGAGAAAGAGGGGGTAGTGGGGGAGGGAGAGAGAGAGAGAGAAGGAGAGAGAGAGAGAGAGGGAGAGGGAGAGGGAGAGGAAGAGGGAGAGGGAGAGGGAGAGGGAGAGGGAGAGGGAGAGGGAGAGGGGGAGGGAGAGGGAGAGGGAGAGGGAGAGAGAGAGAGAGAGAGAGAGAGAGAGAGAGAGAGAGAGAGAGAGAGAGAGAGAGAGAGAGAGAGAGAGAGAGAGAGAGAGAGAGAAAGAGAAAGAGAGAGAAGAGTAGAAGAAAAAAAAACGAGACCGAGACATAAACCACGACAGACAAACAGCCAACCAACCAACCATCCATCCACAGACCGAGACAAACAGACAGACAAACAGACACGAAACACTTACCACTCCCCTGTGTCTCTCTCTTCATCTATTTCACGGCTCTTGGACACACTCACGCATCTTTCCCCCAACTGGAATTGACTATTGTCCTTCGCCACCAAGCCGAAAGGCCCCTTCAAGTGCCCTAATTCTCAGGCGACCTCGGCTCAAGGAGAGGATCAGCTGACGGCTCCTGGTGAGAGGACCTCGTCTGGAGGGTTGGAGGGTTGGAAGGTTGAAGGGCTTAAGGGCTGACGAAATGAAGGGCTGGAGGGCTTAAGGGCTGACTAAATGAAGGGCTGGAGGGCTTAAAGGCTGACGAAATGAAGGACTGAAGTGAAGGGTTGAAGGGCTTGTAGGCTGACGAAATGAAGGGCTTAAGGGCTGACGAAATGAAGAGCTGGAGGGCTTGTAGGCTGACGAAATGAAGGGCTGAAGAGGTGAAGGGCTTGTAGGCTGAAGAGGTGAAGGGCTTAAGGGCTGACGAAATGAAGGGCTGAGGAGGTGGAGGGTTGAAGGGCTTAAGGGCTGACGAAATGAAGGGCTGGAGGACTAAATAGCCGAAGGGTTTTATCGGCTAAGGGGCTAAGGGGGTGAAGGTTCGAAGGGAAATAAATGATAAAAGGTTGAAAGATTAAAGGGTTGAAGAGCATAAGGACTGAGGAAATGAAGGTCTGGAGGACTAAATACTTGAAGGGTTTTATCGGCTAAGAGGCTAAGGGGGTGAAGAGTTGAAGTGAAAGGAGTGAAAAATTATTGAAGGGTTCAAAAGAATAAACGGTCCAGTGGCTGAAAGTTTTAAGTAGCCAAGGACCGAAGTATTTAGGGACCAAGGACTGAAGTGTGCAATTGCTGAAGGGCTTAATAAGGGGTCGAGGGACTTGGAGGATTAAAAGGGTGAAGGGATGAACTGAAGGACTAAATTGCTGAAGTGCTAGAGGACCGAAGAACTAAAAGGTTTTAAGGGTTAAGGGGTAAGGGAAGGATGAGTTAAAGGGATAGAGTATCGAAAGGATGGAAGGGTGAAGGGGCTTAAGGGTTTAAGGGCCATGGAAATGAAGGTCAAGAGAACCCAAAAGCTGAAAGGATTTATGAGTTACGTAGCTAAAGGGGTTGGAAGGTTGAAGGGAAGGAGTGGAAAAAGAACGAAGGGTTCAAAGTGTGAAAGGATAAGTAGTGAAGTTCTGAAGTGTTGAGGCGCCAATGAGGTGAAGTTCTGAAGTGTTGAGGCGCCAATGAGGTGAAGTTCTGAAGTGTTGAGGCGCCAATGAGGTGAAGTTCTGAAGTGTTGAGGCGCCAGTGAGGTGAAGTTCTGAAGTGTTGAGGTGCCAATGAGGTGAAGTTCTGAAGTGTTGAGGTGCCAATGAGGTGAAGTTCTGAAGTGTTGAGGCGCCAATGAGGTGAAGTTCTGAAGTGTTGAGGCGCCAATGAGGTGAAGTTCTGAAGTGTTGAGGCGCCAATGAGGTGAAGTTCTGAAGTGTTGAGGTGCCAATGAGGTGAAGTTCTGAAGTGTTGAGGCGCCAATGAGGTGAAGTTCTGAAGTGTTGAGGCGCCAATGAGGTGAAGTTCTGAAGTGTTGAGGTGCCAATGAGGTGAAGTTCTGAAGTGTTGAGGTGCCAATGAGGTGAAGTTCTGAAGTGTTGAGGTGCCAATGAGGTGAAGTTCTGAAGTGTTGAGGCGCCAATGAGGTGAAGTTCTGAAGTGTTGAGGCGCCAATGAGGTGAAGTTCTGAAGTGTTGAGGTGCCAATGAGGTGAAGTTCTGAAGTGTTGAGGCGCCAATGAGGTGAAGTTCTGAAGTGTTGAGGTGCCAATGAGGTGAAGTTCTGAAGTGTTGAAGTGCCAATGAGGTGAAGTTCTGAAGTGTTGAGGTGCCAATGAGGTGAAGTTCTGAAGTGTTGAGGCGCCAATGAGGTGAAGTTCTGAAGTGTTGAGGTGCCAATGAGGTGAAGTTCTGAAGTGTTGAGGTGCCAATGAGGTGAAGTTCTGAAGTGTTGAGGCGCCAATGAGGTGAAGTTCTGAAGTGTTGAGGCGCCAATGAGGTGAAGTTCTGAAGTGTTGAGGTGCCAATGAGGTGAAGTTCTGAAGTGTTGAGGCGCCAATGAGGTGAAGTTCTGAAGTGTTGAGGCGCCAATCAGGTGAAGTTCTGAAGTGTTGAGGCGCCAATGAGGTGAAGTTCTGAAGTGTTGAGGCGCCAATGAGGTGAAGTTCTGAAGTGTTGAGGCGCCAATGAGGAGAAGTTCTGAAGTGTTGAGGTGCCAATGAGGTGGAGTTCT
Source organism: Penaeus vannamei (assembly GCF_042767895.1). Lineage (NCBI taxonomy): Eukaryota > Metazoa > Arthropoda > Malacostraca > Decapoda > Penaeidae > Penaeus > Penaeus vannamei. Next base: position 5,785,210 of record NC_091589.1, read on the forward strand.
GAAGTGTTGAGGTGCCAATGAGGTGAAGTTCTGAAGTGTTGAGGCGCCAATGAGGTGAAGTTCTGAAGTGTTGAGGCGCCAATGAGGTGAAGTTCTGAAGTGTTGAGGCGCCAATGAGGTGAAGTTCTGAAGTGTTGAGGTGCCAATGAGGTGAAGTTCTGAAGTGTTGAGGTGCCAATGAGGTGAAGTTCTGAAGTGTTGAGGTGCCAATGAGGAGAAGTTCTGAAGTGTTGAGGTGCCAATGAGGTGAAGTTCTGAAGTGTTGAGGTGCCAATGAGGTGAAGTTCTGAAGTGTTGAGGTGCCAATGAGGAGAAGTTCTGAAGTGTTGAGGTGCCAATGAGGTGAAGTTCTGAAGTGTTGAGGCGCCAATTAGGTGAAGTTCTGAAGTGTTGAGGTGCCAATGAGGTGAAGTTCTGAAGTGTTGAGGTGCCAATGAGGAGAAGTTCTGAAGTGTTGAGGTGCCAATGAGGTGAAGTTCTGAAGTGTTGAGGCGCCAATGAGGTGAAGTTCTGAAGTGTTGAGGCGCCAATGAGGTGAAGTTCTGAAGTGTTGAGGTGCCAATGAGGTGAAGTTCTGAAGTGATGAGGTGCCAATGAGGTGAAGTTCTGAAGTGTTGAGATGCCAATGAGGTGAAGTTCTGAAGTGTTGAGATGCCAATGAGGTGAAGTTCTGAAGTGTTGAGGTGCCAATGAGGTGAAGTTCTGAAGTGATGAGGTGCCAATGAGGTGAAGTTCTGAAGTGTTGAGATGCCAATGAGGTGAAGTTCTGAAGTGTTGAGATGCCAATGAGGTGAAGTTCTGAAGTGTTGAGGTGCCAATGAGGTGAAGTTCTGAAGTGTTGAGGTGCCAATGAGGTGAAGTTCTGAAGTGTTGACGCTCTATTGAAGTTGAAGGACTGAAGCGTTATGGGGCCAAGGCTGAAGTGTACAATTAAAGGGGCTTAAGAACTGAAGGGTCGGAGTGTTAAAATACTGAAATACTCGAGGAAATACTGAAGGACTGAATTGCTGAAATTAACGATCGTTTGTGTTCTTCCAGTGTGGATAATCATTTCTTTGACTTTATATATTATATTTGACTTTATATATATTTTCGTAATTTCTTTGACTTCCGATAACCACGAAGACAAAAATAAAGATTCATTTTGCACACTTTCCGATGTGAAAATGAACTATCTAATGGGTATTATTTCCTTTAAAGAGAAGAAATATCTAATATATATAATTTACGATTTGGATGGAAAATATTAGATGTGATTTCTGACAGTCAAGAGAATTTTCTTTCATTTGATATTATAATGATTATCTTTATTGTTAGACACTGCCATCGTGTATTTTAAATCTATATTTTTTAAAGTATAATCTGCACAATATCATGCTTGGTTAAAAAAACTGTTTATGGGCAAAATTTGATATAAAATACTTGGAATTCATGGTAACTTGGCTTATAACTTCGACAGATATTTAAAATAAAAATGTCTAAATCATTTTATAAGAAACAAGTCCAGAAAATTAATTGTATTTTATTACCACCATCATCATAATCTTGTTTCGTGCTGTTGTTCATAAAACCATCAAAGTTACATCGAGGTGCAAATTAACATAAGTGTTCAGAGTAAATCGTTTCTTTCACTGGCAAAACAAAGGAAAAAAAATGCATGAATGGAATACTTTGAGCTTTGAGTCTTCGGCTGTTAATCGGGATCTAATTAAATGGTTTGAGTTCGGAATGAAGTGTTTAATCTTTCATAGAAAAAGAAAGAAATGAAAAACAATGGATATGAATGATATGAAAGGACAATAACACTATGATTTTTTTAAATCTTTCAGCAAAAAAAGAAAGAAAGAAAAATATGAGTGATACGAAGAGAGAGTAACACTAAGAGTTTTTAATCTCTCAACGAAAAAAAAATATGGGTGAAATGAAGAGAGAATAACACTATGAGTTTTTAACCTTTCAACGAAAAAGAAAGAAAGAAAAAAAATGGATATGAGTGAATTATAAAGAAAATAACGCTATAATTTCTTTTTCTTTATTTATTTTTTTTTTTTTTTTTTTTTTTTTTTTTTTTTTTTGGTATATCGCTAAAAGTAAGAATTATCTTTTTTTCTTCTTAGTTTTATATAAAGGGAAATTTTATATCATCAGATACTAATGAATTCCACGCAATGCGCAAACTCTCAAGTATATGTTTGTTTACTGATTCGCAGTTGTATGCTCGCCTCCCTGTGCAATAACACGCTCATCAAAGAACCTCGGCGAGAACATGAACAAAATTCCGTGATAAGGACGAGATCGCAACTAATAAAAGGTAATTACAAACCCATTGGAACACGAAGATTGGCTAATAGACTGAAATAGGAAGTGGTTGTTAGTGAATCAGCTGGAGTTTTGCACATTTAGCTGTTCAATATGACTCTTATCAGTTCAGCGCGCAAAGAAGATTGTCAGTGAAGTGAAAGAACAAGAACTGGGACAGTTTAGTGAACCAGGAAGAAGATTCTTAGTGAACTGAAAGAAAGAAGAACTGTTCAGTGAACCAGGAAGAAGGTAAATGAAATAACAAGAACTGGGTCAGTTTAGTGAAGCAGAAAGAGGTTTGTGAATTTATAGACCATGATTCTGCCGAGTCTAGAGCGCCGATAAATAAAGATATTCAAACCTATAATATATATATATATATATATATATATATATATATATATATATATATATATATATACATATTTTTCTTCTTCTTCTTTTTCTTTGTTTTCTTTCTTTTCTTTTCTTTTTTTCTTTTTTTTTTCTTTTTTTTTTTTCTTTTTTCATACAACCTTGCCATTAAATGATTCTGCCGTTGGTTAAATAGGAGGGCACGCGTGTCCAAACGTGTTTTCAGACCAGCTGATCTAAAAATGCGTTTAATATACATTCTGCTTCCTTAAATTTCCTTTTATAACGTAAACATGGATATTTCTACGTTAAGGCAACGCAGTCTCACACGATTGTAATACATTAACGTGAACATATCAAAGTTCATGTTATACAATAAAGTCTAGAAAGATAAAACATTTAATAAACGTATTTTGGGGAATTTTTCGGGGAATGTGAACGCACATGCCCCATATGTCCTGCAGGCACTGGTATACTGTACTGCTGGATGAATACATTACGAAGTACCATAATGCAATTGCAACAGACACAACAACAACAACAGCAAACACAAACAAAAACACAGGAAGAAAAGTATTCATCGCAGATTGATTATTTATCGTACTATTTTTTTTTTTTTTTTTTTTTTATTTTACAAATTCAGAGGAAGATATATCAGAACAAAAGAAAATGTATCTGTAAATTTCAAACTAATTCGGATTTTCAGTCAATATATATATATATATATATATATATATATATATATATATATACATATATATATATAATAGTTGAGATAATTGTTCCCAAAATGAACACTTATTCGAAATTGAACTAAGACCAAAACCTTTAATATTTATGTAGCGAATCTATGCACTTAATCCCAGGGTATCAGAGTTGAATATCCAGTAATCTTTTTTATCATAATAATTAAATGGAATCAAAACCTGATCATTCACCTCTAATTTTTTTCTGGACAACATGAACAAAGAACACAATTAAAATTTACAATTGAATGACATAAACGATTGATGTTTTTTAATGATTTTTTTCAGATGTGTTCTAAATTAAGAGCATGGATAGGAAATAGGGTATTTAATAAACAATTTTGATAGAGGAAATGAGGTAGGGAGGTTAGAAAACTATAAAAAAAACAATGAGGGAAGAGAGACAAAGAGAAAAGGGGCGATATGGAGAGAGAAAGAGAGAGAGAGAGAGAAAGAGAAAGAGAGGGAGAGAGAGAGAGAGAGAAAGAGAGAGAAAGAGAAAGAGAGGGAGAGGAAGGGTGTGATAGAATGAGGTTGAAAGGAAGAGAGAGAGAAGAGAAAGGTTCGAGGGGAGAGGAACCAGCGAAAGAAAGATGTAGGAGAAATAATAAAAGACGTAGAGAAGAAGAAGAAGAGAGAGAGAGAGAGAGACAGAGACAGACAGAGAAGAGAGAGAGAAAGAAATAGAGACAGATACAGAGAGAAGAGAAAGAGAAGAGAATAAAGTCAAGATTAGAGCGAGAAAAAAAGAAGAGCGAAAAGAAAAAAAAAAAAATCTCAAAATTACAGCGAGGGAAAGAGAGACTAAAACACAATAGTCCCAGTCAATAATCGCCATTTTTTTTTTTTTTTTCAACATAGTGTTAACTGGCGCCTCCAATTATGAATTCCATTTTAATGCGCGGAAAGTGATTAATGAAATACCGTATGTTATCTGCCTTTT